>NC_090648.1:108361062-108661062 GCF_040937935.1 Hyperolius riggenbachi | reverse complement strand
TCAAATAGATCATCAGGGGGGTCTGTATGCACTGCCGTCCCAATTTTGAGGTGGGGCGAGGCAGCTTCCTCAGGTGGCGGAAGTGTGGGGGCGGTGCCAGGCAGAAGCAGGAAGAGAAGAGTGCGTATGGCCTGCCGCCACCCACCTTACCGCCGCCTTTCTGGAAGCACAGCCACCCCAGGTATGTGTTACCACGACACGTCCCCTGCTCTGTTATCTTCCCTCCTTATCATATCACGTCCTCTACTTGGTCTATTAGTGCAGAACTACAAGAAAATGGGCGCCAGTGTCCGCATTTGGTGGCCATTTTGTTGTAGCCCTGCTGTAATAGATAGAGGACGCAATATGACAACCGGGGAGGGAAACAGAGTGGTGGACGCTCCGGTCTCGGTCTCCAGATGGTTGGTGAGTGTGTGTGGCGCGGGGGAACGGTGGCGGAGGGGGGGGGGGGCATCCTCACAAGTTTGCCTAAGGTGACAAAGAGTCTTGAGCCGTCCCTGTTTGTATGGCTGATATTGTGGTGAAACCCCTCCCATAATGTGATGGTCCTGACAGTATGCTGTCTGTGAAACTCGTTGCATTGTGGGAAATACTGGCTTTTTCCAACTGCCACGTAACCACTATCTCCCTCTATGCATAGAACTCTCAGTAACGAACATTCCATATTGATCACCTGACAGAACTAAAGATATCACCACCAGTGATACATTTCAGAATGTAAATCAGAGAGAGAAAAGATTGTACAATGGGCAAACACCGACTGAATAATCTATAAATGAATATTGTTAACAATAAGCAATTTTACTCATTATGTTATTTTCATTACAGTTCCTCTTTAACTTGTATATAAAAAATACTTTAAAAAGTTTACTATTGGCATTACTATGAATATTGCCTTAATTGCTCTCTATGGGAGATATCACAAGCTTGAGTTTAGATGGTGTTTTGGGCTGTTGCAGGGAGGCTATAAGTGTGGCATGAAAGGCCACAGGGGTGAGCAGGTGAGCTGGCAGCTCCCTCTACTTGTCCAGCATGGCTATGGCATGACAAAGGTTCAAAGACCGTGTAATTCCGCAGGTCTAATGAAGGCTTCCTTCTTTGAAATTTGAATTACAAAGTCTGCAGAAGGTGAAGTGAGGTTAGCAGCCCGCAGCGCTGAACAGGTTAATATTATTTTACAGTTCTTTGTCATAAGAGAGGATAATACTTTGTGAAAGCTCTGAGGTCACGGTGACCTGGGGACATGTACCAGGCTTATCTGACACATACAAGGATCCTGTGCCAATCTCTGTCCTTAGATGCTGTTCTGCCTCCTTCCATCTGTGCTCACATTACTGGGGCTGGTCAGACCCCAAGGACGGGGCCCGTATCAGCTCAGGAAACCTTGAGAGGAGAAAGCTGCGCAGTAGACACTGGTGGGAGAGAATGATGGAGAGAGCACAGGCATAGGAGACACAGATCACATTCACTGACAGGAAGGGAGAAGCTGGAAGTGAAACAGAGTTAATTAGAATGTGTTCTGCAGAATTATCAGGTGCTCTCGGAATCCTTAAGACCTGACCGACCCATCTGACTTTCTGACAGAAAAAAGTTGGAATTAATGCACAAGTAACCATGCACATAATCTCTATTGTTCATTACTTGAGGGCCTTTCACACTGGCGCGGTGCGGCATTTTGCCACAGCCTAACGCTAGGGAAATGAAAGTCTATGGGGTAGTACACATGGCATGTGGTGCGCTGCGCCAGAAGTACCTTATCTAACGTGAGCGCATAGCTACATTACCGTGTAGCTCCCGCGCCGACCTGCCACGAAGTGACTGTGGTCATGCAAGTCTAAGGCGAGGCATGTTTTTTAAATTGATCACCTCAAGTTTTACGCAACGCGCATGCGTGGAAGAGTATTTTAGCAATATGTTTCCGCGCACATGATCGATTCAGCCACAGGAAGTGAGCGTTACTTCCTGCTTAGCCGGCTGACAGACGGGGATTATCATGTACTAATGTGGTAATCCCTGAAGGCCTGTTTTTGGCGGTGCGGTCCCCAGATAGGAAGTGTGAAACCGGCCTAAAGTGGAACTAAACTCAGTGGAACTTCCTCTCTGCTCTAAAAGATTACACACAGCATGATAACCATTATGGGGAAAACAATCTTAATTACAATTTATGAAAATACCAGAAAGGGCAGTTTTACGTGGTTTCACTTCTGCAGAAAGCACTGAAACGGTTAAGCCTCAGTGTTTACT
Organism: Hyperolius riggenbachi; assembly: GCF_040937935.1. Classification (NCBI taxonomy): domain Eukaryota; kingdom Metazoa; phylum Chordata; class Amphibia; order Anura; family Hyperoliidae; genus Hyperolius; species Hyperolius riggenbachi. The sequence goes on along the minus strand of NC_090648.1, from coordinate 108,658,818 downwards.
ATATGTAGAGCTGCCTGTGCATCACAATTGTGGATAAGATTTCAACTTTGCTCTAAAACATTATTTACAGTATATTATATGCAACCAGCATTTTTTTTTTACTAGACCAGCATTGGAAGGGTTACACACAGAGCTTTAAAGTTCCTGGAGAGATATGCAGACCCATCCGAAGTTCAGATATACATTTTGTTTACTTAAATGTATCTAAGTGTGGAATGTGACTCACTCTCTCTGACTGTGCAGGAGCTGGAGGACAGCCAAAGAGTGTGTAACATTCACCACTTGTTACATTCTGTTTAGTTAAATGTATCTATCTGAACTTCAGATGCGTCTGCATATCTCTCCATGGAAGGGTTACACACAGAGCTTTAAAGTTCCTGGAGAGATATGCAGACCCATCCGAAGTTCAGATATACATTTTGTTTACTTAAATGTATCTAAGTGTGGAATGTGACTCACTCTCTCTGACTGTGCAGGAGCTGGAGGACAGCCAAAGAGTGTGTAACATTCACCACTTGTTACATTCTGTTTAGTTAAATGTATCTATCTGAACTTCAGATGCGTCTGCATATCTCTCCATGGAACTTTAAAACTCTGTGTGTAACCCTTCGAATGCTGGTCTAGTAAAAAAAAAAATGCTAGTTGCATATAATATGCTGTAAATAATGTTTTAGAGCAAAGTTGAAATGCTGGGTTATATTCCGCTTTAAGATAAGGTTAAGATAAGGTTTATCTGACTAAACAAACACAGAGAAGGGAATTTCTTCAGCAACTATATATGGAATAAAGACTTTTTATTGTGTGCTGTGCAAGAGTTCGGGTTTGCTTTAAAGGACATACGAGGTGAAAACCAAAAAAAAGTTAAGTACCTGCATCAATTTAGAATCCACGGAGGACGCCATCCGTGCCTTCCGTGTAGTTCCGCCGAGTCCCTGCTGTTTAATAGCCCCCCGGGCCGACTCCCGGCTGTGGGGTCGGGAGCCAGCCCGGGGACAGCCAGGAGCCGGCCCGGGGGGCTATTAAACAGCGGGGACCCGGCGGAACTACACGGAGGGCGCGGATGGCGTCCTCTGTGGATTCTAAATTGATGCAGGTACTAAACTTTTTTTTGGTTTTCACCTCCTAAGTCCTTTAAGTTAATACTTTTTTGAGGATAGCAGAATTCTACAGATTCCCATTTGAACAGTCACATATATAGGTGTAGCTACTTAATCCCCCGACTGAAGCAGTATTCTCCACTTTATTGCATTGCAAACAGAAACACAGACACAAATGGAAATGGAACTCAATGTTTTAAGGGGTAGCAGTACTTTCTCAAGTGCTGTTTGTAGCACACTAAAGAGGAAAACAGTGTCTTAGCTTGATGAGTGACTGGTTTCACCTAACAACAGACTTGAGAGGAAAGTCACCTGATAGAAAACCTATTCCAACTTCAATAGGTGTTTTGTCATGTCCCTTCGTTGTTCTAGCAGCCTCTATAGCAAACTCTACAAAATCTCCAAAATACTCCTTTACCAACCTTAAAAAATATCCCACCTCTGTGTTCTAGGAACCCCACCCAACCCTTGCTCTAACCAAAGGAAAAAAAAATAAAAAAAATCATCCAACGATAAAGTCCACTGCCCAAATCCCCATTGTCAATATGGTCCATTGTCGGTCCTGAAATTACATGGTGCTGAAATGAACAGTGCCAGGATTTTACATAATCTGTGGCTATGTAAACTTAGCGCCTTCAATGTTCTACTGTTCCAACTCAATTAGGTTAGGCATACAGTTCAGATGATCACTTAATACATACGCTCCAAGTCTAGTGTTTCTCCTAACAGACACTGTTATATTGACCTGAAGAAGCAGGTAAGGCCCGTGAAACGGGTTGTCATTTGTGTCCAGTAAATATCTTTTATAATCCATTCCTCATCCAAGGTAAGGCCACTTACCATTTCAAACAGCTTACAAGAGCTATATACACCCTGGGGCGCCTCCTCCAACCCATTGTATAATCTATGCCCTAGACAGGGGTCCTCCCCTGTGATTTTATTCAGGGTTTTTTTTTTGTGTGTTTGGAGAGAGACCGACCAGTTCATAGAGAAGAACTCAGATCTTTCCACGTAGAAATGAATTTCTCCAGAGGCTTTCTATTGTGGCTGCCTCTAGCAACCCCCCCCCCCCCACCCCCCTTGTAAATAGCATTGTTATTGCTCTTTATCCTGGTGTTTTTAAATACTACACTAGATTGGTGCTTCTGGTTTTCTCACTGTAATAGATAGCGGAGATGCCGCCGCAGCGGTGAGCGGCATGGCGGCTGTCTCCGCGTCTCAGCCGGTGGCCTCCGCCGCACAATTACATGGTGGAGTTTTGCCTGGTCCTTCAGTTGCACATAGACTGAGGGCTATGCGTGCCAGGCGACAGGACCTTTATGCGAATAGAAGGGGAGTCAGCTGATCGGCCGGTCAGCTGACTCCAGCAGTGCTCCTGATTGGCTGAGTGACTGGGGCGGCGCTATGGGGCGCTCTCAGTATATATAGGACCTGCCTGTCAGTGGCTCCTCGTCTGCTGTTGCAAATGCTACGTGTTAGCACTCAGACCTTAGTCAGATCCCAAAGTGTGCTAGAACCAGCAGGAGCTGGGGATCCACACTTAGTCAGATTCTGTTGATAGCTAAAGTACTAATTGAATTGTATTATTTGTTATGACCTTCTGCTAGCCTTGACTACTCTTCTGCCTACTGATTCTGTGCTTCTGCCTATCTGATCCTGTTGCCGACTTCGGACACTGTTAACCCTTCCACCGATGGAGGAGACGTTACCCAGTAATGGGATCTAAGCGCCCACGGGCCTTCACCAACAAAGTTGGATTGTCCAGTAACAATCCGAGTCAGGGCAGGCGGCAGGCAAGAGCAGAGTCCAATAGCAATCCGGGTCAGGGCAGGCGGCAGGCAAGAGCAGAGTCCAATGGCAATCCGAGTCAGGGCAGGCGGCAGGCAAGAGCAGAGTCCAATGGCAATCCGAGTCAGGGCAGGCGGCAGGCAAGAGCAGAGTCCAATGGCAATCTGGGTCAGGGCAGGTGGCAGGCAAGAGCAAAGTCCAGTAGCAATCCGAGTCAGGGCAGGAGAATCAGGATAGCCAAATAGGCTGGGTCACAACAGAAGATCAGACAGGAAATCAGGCTTGGTCAAGAGCGAACCGCTGAACACCAAACTAGCTGTCAGAACAAACTGCACTGAACGCTGGGAAGGGACCGCCTTTTATAGGGGCAGGGCCGCACTTTGGCGCGTGATCTCGAACGCTGCGCATGCGTACGAATGTCCGCCATAGTCCCGCGCATGCGTACGCGTGACCTGACGCCATTCCGCATGGACGTACGCACGACCCCGACCGTCGTAGCCAAACCACGGCCAGCAGCGCGTGCAGAGACCACCGGACGCCAGTGCGGGATTGAATCCACACACGGAGGACGCCGCGGACAGAGCAGAGCCACGTGAGTATGACACTACCCCCCCCCCCCCCCCCCTTAAGGGCAGTCTCCGAATGCCCTCAGGACCAGGTTTCCCTGGAAATCTCTTGTGGAAAGCCTTCACCAGCCGAGGAGCATGGACGTTCCGTGCCGGTTCCCAGGAATTCTCCTCAGGACCGAAACCAACCCATTTGATCAAATAGTGTACTGAGTTTCCCTGCCTCTTGCTATCCAGGACTCTCTCTACCTCAAACTCCTCTTGACCCTCAACCAAGGTAGGCTGAGGAGGACCAGTCACTCTACTGCTGTAACGATCATGTACTACCTTCTTCAGGCAAGATACGTGGAATACCGGATGAATCTTAATAGACTCGGGTAAAGCAAGCTTGAACGCTACATCATTGATCTTCTGGATGATGGAAAAAGGACCGATAAACTTGGGTCCTAACTTCCTGGAAGGACAGCGGATATTGAGATTAGTTGTTGACAACCATACTTTATCTCCTATTTTGAAAACAGGATTCCTGCCTCTCTTCTTGTCAGCAAACTTCTTTGCTTTGGTCTGGGCCTGCCGAATATTCTCCTGCAGTTGAATAAAGTTTTCTGATAGCCACTCCAGTCTCTTTTGAACTTTAGGAACCGATGAATCCGTTTTGATACCAGAAAAAAATTACTGGATGAAATCCATAATTTGCAAAATAAGGAGTTTGTCCTGTGGTTGAATGAACCGAGTTGTTATATGCCACCTCTGCCAAGGGTAGATTTGTTTGAACATTTGCATGTGAGAGTGCGAAGGGTTAATTGATTTTTACTTTTTCTAGCCACACCCCCTTCAGCACCTCCCTTTCCCTAATAATTTATTTAATGTCCTAACTAGAGGCGATGTGCCTGGATATATGTATGTTTATTCTTATCATTGACCCCTGTGGCTAGGGTCCAATTCAGTGCACTCCCCCCTTCCCCTGTATGTTTGTCAGCATGCAGACAGCTTATGCTGGTGTATGCGCATGGTGCACATGGACACATAACGTTAGCTCCCTTGTGCGATTGGTAAGATGCACTGTCTTTCCCAGGAGAGGAAGTTAGGATGTGTGCTCCTAATCCATTGATAGGTTTGATGCAATGAATGTGTTTGCATGTCTGCACTATGCATGTTACAGGGCCAGAGTTAGGACACCTATGTTTACCTGGGTACTTCTACGCAGTATAGGTGACTAAGCATAAGAATGCATTCTTCTGTGAACTAAAACCCTGGCTTTTAATTTAGCTGTAGGGATAACAGTTGTGCCTGGATGAGTAAATCTGTGAATGCATTTGTTTGAACATTTGCATGTGAGAGTGCGAAGGGTTAATTGATTTTTGCTGCCAAGGGTAGAAGACTAGACCAATCATCTTGGGCTGCTGAGGAGAAGCATCGCAAATATTGTTCCAGAGATTGATTGGTCCTCTCCGTCTGGCCATTAGTTTGAGGATGATACCCTGAAGACAAAGAAAGTTTCACATCCAAGTTTTCCATAATTCCTTCCAAAACTTTGAGGTAAATTGTACCCCTCTATCAGATAGAATATTAGCTGGCAATCCATGCAAGGGAAAGACTTTCCTTGATAAAAATCTCAGCAGTAGTAGCAGCAGACGGAATTCCTTTTAGGGCTATGAAATGGGCCATCTTAGTAAACCTGTCAACTATCATCTCTGGCCACCAAAAATTTCTCTGTAATAGTTCCAAAGTTTTAGCAGTTCCACCATGGCCGGCCAGTTTATGATCATGGCATATAGATAAAACAGATACTCTATCATCTTCGGGAACAAAGATTTTATCCTTAAACAAAAATAGACCATCCTGCAACTGAAGTCCAAAGGATGAATCTGGAGGTGAAGACAAGGAACTGAGTCTGATCTGTTGTAAGACATCAGATTGGATGAGGAGAAAGTTCCGGGCAGACAGAATAGTATCTGGAGGGGAAGAAGGATCCTTTTCAGCAAACATTCGTGAGAGGGCATCAGGTTTCGTGTTTTTTGAACCTGGACGATAAGTCAAATGAAAATCGAACCTAGAAAAGAACAAAGCCCATCTAGCCTGCCTGGGTCTGAGGCGTTTAGCGGTGCGAAGATACTCCAAGTTCCGGTGATCAGTAAAGATAAGAATAGGCTCCTTAGTTCCTTCAAGTAAATACTGCCACTCCTCAAGGGACAATTTAATGGCCAAGAGCTCTCTATCTCCAATGTCATAATTCTTTTCTGCAGGATTTAATTTCCTAGAAAAATAAGCAACCGGATGTAGTGTAGATTTGGGTTCAAAATACTGGGACAAGACCGCCCCTACTGCGGATTCTGACGCATCCACCTCAAGCACAAAGGGTCTGGTTGGATCAGCATGCCGTAATATTGGAGCAGATATAAACAGCTTTTTGAGTAAATCAAATGCTACTTACGCTTCCGGAGTACAGGAGAAAGTACGTTTAGCCTTGGTAAGCTGTGTAATTGGAGTTACAACAGCTGAGAATCCTTTAATAAATTCCCTATAGAAATTTGCGAACCCTAAAAATCGCTGCACCCCTTTCTTATCAATAGGTGTGGGTCAATCCAAAATGGCTGAGACTTTATTGGGATCCATAGAAATACCACCAGGGGAGATGTGTAAACCCAAAAACTGTATATTTGTCTTCTCAAACTCACATTTGGAAGCCTTAGCATAAAGACCATGCACTCTTAAACATCCCAGCACCTTCTTTACATGTTCTTGATGTTTCTCCAAGGAATCTGAAAAGATCAGGATGTCATCCAAATATACGATCATAAATTGATCCAGGAAATCTCTAAAGATGTCATTCACCAGATGTTGGAAGGTAGCAGGAGCATTGCACAGCCCAAATGGCATAACAAGGTATTCAATATGTCCGAACCGTGATCTGAAGGCGGTCTTCCATTCGTCACCCTTACGGATGCGGACTAAATTGTAGGCTCCATGGAGGTCTAACTTAGAGAAAACTTGGTCAAATCGGAGATGTTGAAATAAATCGGTCATAAGAGGAAGAGGATATCTGTTCTTGACTGTTATTTTATTGAGGCCTCTGTAATCTACACAAGGACGGAGAGATCCATCTTTTTTTTCTACAAAAATATGCCTGCACCTGCTGGGGAAGTAGAGGCCCTGATGAAACCTTTGCGGAGATTCTCCTCAATATAGTCCTTTAATGTTCGTGTCTCCGGTTCTGATAGTGGGTAGACATGACCAAAGGGAATTTCGGCCCCAGGTAAAAGGTCAATAGGACAATCATAAATCCTATGAGGAGGGAGTTCATCGGCAGCTTTTCTATTAAATACATCCAGGAAATCGTGATACTGAGGAGGGACTAGTGCCTTATTTTCAGAATGGATACACAGTAGTCTTCCTGCCCTTGGAAGACAATAGCGAGCGCAGTAGGCAGAAGAAAAGGTGATTCTTTCCGTAGCCCAATCAATCCGGGGGTTGTGTGCCTGCAGTCAAGGCATTCCAAGAATGATTGGGAATAACGGGGACGGAAGTAAATCAAAACAGAGATATTCTTGGTGTTCATTATCGATGGTAGTAAGTAAAGGTAGCGTTTCCTGCGTAATTGGTCCTAAACCAATATTTGAACCATCAGTTAATTGTATAGGGAGAGGGTATTTCTTGTTCCGGGTAGCAAGGTTTAGTTGTTGAGCCAAGTTGGAGTCAATGAAGCATGAGCATGCGCCTGAGTCAATATTTGCTTTGACCTCGGCCATCCGTCTTGGGCCTTGTAGAGACAAAAATAAAGAAATATGAGCAGAGGATCCAAAGGATGGAATCCCAGAAATTTTCTCAGAATCTGCCGACTTACTATTAGGTTTTATTGGGCAAGAATTCCGGAAATGACCCGTGCCTCCACAATAAAGACATAAGTTGGCCATGCGCTGACGTTGGCCATCTTATGCAGTAAGAGGAGCTCGGGCAAGGCCTATCTGCATTGGTTCAGGAACATCCTGGGCCGGAGTAGGTGTGGATGAGGACCCTCCAGGAACAGATGAAGAAATTGTGAAAGGGCCCCATATAGGATGGACAACACCTGCCTTTTCTAATCTCCTTTCCCTGAAGCGACGATTAATCTGGATCGCCAAGGTGGTTAGTTCCTTAAGAGTCTCGGAAACCCCTACCCGAGCAAGTTCATCTTTAAGTTGTTCACTTAGACCCAAGCGAAACTGGTGTTTAAGGGCAGCATCATTCCACAAAGAATCAGAGCTCCACCTGCGAAAATCTGACACATATTCCTCCACAGGTCGTCTGCCCTGTTGCAGGGCCGTTAGAGCAGCTTCAGCAGAAGCAACACGACCCGGGTCGTCATAGAGTTCCGCTAGTGCAGTAAAAATGCTTCAGAAGAGCCAAGAGCAGGATCTTGGAGGTCTCTAAATTGTAAAGCTCAAGACTGAGGCTCCCCTTGAAGAAGTGAAATGATTGTGCCTACTTTGATCTCCTCAGAAGAATAAGTACGGGGTAGCAAAGAAAAATATAGTTGACAATCCCCCTTGAAAAGCCTGAACTTGCTGCGGTCTCCTGAAAATCGATCTGGTAGAGGGATCTTGGGCTCGGGAGCAGGGGTGGTGACAGTGACAGACGGAGTGGGTGGAACTACCGGAGGAGCAGCAGCAGCTATCTGAATCTGTCCTTGCAACTGGTGGTAACTCTGTTGGACCTCCTGAACGGATATCCGAAGTTGAGCTATTTGTTGACATAGTTGCTCAATGGCCGAAGTTTCCGTGGGGTTAGGTCCTCCAGAGGCTTCCATTTTATGTTACGGCTGTTCGTATCTGTTATGTCCTTGGACACTGTTGACCCTTCCACCGATGGAGGAGACGTTACCCAGTAATGGGATCTAAGCGCTCACGGGCCTTCACCAACAAACCCCAAGGGGAAAGCTGGACTTAGCTGCCTAGTGTTCACCAGGTCACTACTGGGATAGTCTCAGCTGGTGGATGGGAGAACAGTGCCACTGGAGTAATCCAGTAAGGGTAAGTCCGTTGAGGCAATCCGGGTCAGGGCAGGCAGCAAACAAGAGCAGAGTACAGTAACAATCCGAGTCAGGGCAGGCAGCAGGCAAGAGCAGAGTCCAATGGCAATCCGAGTCAGGGCAGGCGGCAGGCAAGAGCAGAGTCCAATAGCAATCTGGGTCAGGGCAGGCGGCAGGCAAGAGCAGAGTCCAGTAGCAATCTGAGTCAGGGCAGGAGAATCAGGACAGTCAAACGGGCTGGGTCACAACAGAAGATCAGACAGGAAATCAGGCTTGGTCAAGAGCGAACCGCTGAACACCAAACTAGCTGTAAGAACGAACAACACTGAACGCTGGGAAGGGACCGCCTTTTATAGGGGCAGGGCTGCACTTTGGCGCGCGATCTCGAACGCTGCGCATGCGTACAAATGTCCGCCATAGTCCCGCGCATGCGTACGCGTGACCTGACGCCATTCCGCATGGACGTACGCACGCCCCCGACCGTCGTAGCCAAACCACGGCCAGCAACGCGCGCGCGCAGAGACCACCGGACGCCAGTGCGGGACTGAAGCCACACACGGAGGACACCGCGGATGGAGCAGAGCCACGTGAGTATGACACTGTCTTTGTACCGTATCTGTCAGTTTGTTGCCGAATCTGCTTGTCTGACTCTCCTGCCCTCACCAGTGAGCCTAGTCCCTGGTGAGGGATTCTCTGTACAGCTTAATCACCTGCTCCTCAGGTGACCAGTAGCTGCAGTACAGTCTGAATCACCTGCTCCTCAGGTGACCAGTAGCTGCAGTACAGTCTGAATCACCTGCCCCTCAGGTGACCAGTAGCTGCAGTACAGTCTGAATCACCTGCTCCTCAGGTGACCAGTAGCTGCAGTACAGTCTTAATCACCTGCTCCTCAGGTGACCAGTAGCTGCAGTACAGTCTTAATCACCTGCTCCTCAGGTGATTAGGAGCTGCAGTACAGTGTTGATCTCCTGCCCCTCAGGTGACCACCGGCTGCAGCGCAGTCTGAATCACCCGCTCCACGGGTGATCAGTATACGTTGTCTTACTGTGCAGCACCCGCTCCTCGGGTGAACTGATTACTAGTTCATCTGCATCTCGGGCTTGCTGGAATGCTGATCCCTGTGTTCTATAGAGATATCTCCCTCTACTAGCTCCTCTGGGAAGTTGGTATCTCTATCTGTATTACTGTTGCACCAAACACCTATCTTTACATCTGGTTGTCCTGTGTCTCGCTATACTTGCATTATTGGTGATTCTGCAGATCACTACATAATCAGGTATAGCATCTGTATGATTGGTGATACTGCTGATCACCAATAATCAGAAAATCTGTTCTTGCTGACACCAATCGTTACACTCACTATCTGGTTCTGGAGTTCATCTACGGAGTGCCCCTCACCAGATACATCAACTGCTACTTTACCTCTGTGTTCTAGAAACTTCACCTTCCCTCATCCCCAAAATAAAATAAAAAATTCATAATCTAATCATCTAATGATAAAGCCCAAGGCCGTAATCCCCATAGCGGAAATATCCTGTTGTCAGTCCTGAAACTACAGGGTGCTGAAATGAACAGTGCCAGGATTTTAAAAAATCTGAGGCTATGTGATCTTAGCGCCATTACGGTTCCACAGTTCCAACTGCATTAGTTTCAGCACACAATTCAGATGAATTGAGCGCCATCCAGATGTGGATCCAGTGCTGAAACGACCAGATGGCTGAATAGTGTAATGGTTAAGGGCTCTGCCTCTGAGACTGTAGACCAGGGTTCAAATTTCGGTTCTTCCTGTTCAGTTATCCAGCACCTATTCAGTAGGAGTCCTTAGGCAAGCCTCCCTAAAAATGCTACTGCCTATAGAGCTTGCTCTAGTGGCTGCAGCTCTGGCGCCTTGAGTCAGCCAGGAGGAAAGCGCAATATAAATGTTATTTGTCCTGTCTCACTGCTGGACCCACCTGCTTCCATAAATTAACCCTAGTTGATCAAATGATTGCCTGTACTGATCTATGTGATTAAACTCTTCTTGGGATTCAATAGTATTTGGTCAGACCTAAAATAATACCAGTTATAGTAATAATAAATAATAATTCTAACAGTCATATTTCTCTGGCAGCATCATCGCCTTGCAGCGATGAGTTCCGAATCCCAGCCAAAGCACTATCTGCACAGAGTTTGTATGTACTCCCAGTGTCTGCGTGGGTTTCCTACAGGCAGTATGGCTTCCTCCAACGCACCAAAAACATGCAGATAAGTTAATTGGCTTCCCCCTAAATTGGCCCTAGACTAGGTAGGTAGGGATTAGATAGTGAGACCTTCTGAGGAACAGTTAGTAACATGACTACAGTATATACTCTGTACAGCGCTGCAGAAGATGTCGGCGCTATATAAATACTAAATAATAATAATAATGTGTCACATGGGCACAGCTAGACCTCTGGAGCTGAGATATGACCCAGAAGTGATTGAGCCTGATGCACAAACCTACGGTACAACTGATATAACAAAACAGAAAATCATTCGACCCACCTACCTACTACTGAGGTAACACTTTGAGGCTAAATATAAGGACACATGCTTTCCCGAGTATATCTGTTTACCATCTGTCAAGCTACAATACCCATAATTCTCCACTGATGATGTACGGCAGACTTTAGCAAGAGCTAAATTACTTGTCATAAAATACCAGCTAGTTGCCCTAGTCACCCTCGCATACACATTACTAGCTCAGAGCCACAATGTGACTCCAGGCGAGGTCATGGTTTCAGCTGACTGAAGTGTCTTTGACAAACTAGAACCACATGAGATGACGTCTGGTTTCACATTATTTGAGAGCCCTGGGCAAAGAGTGACCCTGAAGCGTTGGATTGACATTTCAGTGCGCTGAATAGGCTTTAAAAAGCTAATGATGGATAATGACACAGAATATATGTCTGAAGAAAACTTGACACCTCTTCTAACAACTCTTGTTACCTGGCCCATAGGCTGATCTTTTAGCTTCAGCACACACTGAGTTTTAAACCGGGAACAAGCATGCAGCCAGTGAGATCGGGGTCAGGGCAAAGGATCTGCATACTGGCCCCAGGTCCGTGAATCAGAAAGTAGGACAAGATTCCCGTACTACTCCAATATTATGTTACATTACATTGTTGGGTGTTGTCATCTGCATTGTAAACTAACAATCTGCTGTCATAATCACAGTTGCATAGTTACATAGTTATTTGGGTTGAAAAAAAGACATACGTCCATTGAGTTCAACCAGAAAATAAAGTACAACACCAGCCTGCTCCCTCACATATCCCTGTTTATCCAGAGGAAGGCAAAAAAACCCTTACAAGGCACGGTCCAATTAGCGACAAAAAAGGGATAAAGATCCTTCCCGACTCCAGATGGCAATCAGATAAAATCCCTGGGTCAACAACGCCGGGAATTACCTAGTAATAATAGCCATGGCTGTACTTCAATGCAAGGATAAGCTCCCCTTAAAGAGACTCCGTAACAAAAATTGCATCCTGTTTTTTATCATCCTACAAGTTCAAAAAGCTATTCTAATGTGTTCTGGCTAACTGCAGCACTTTATACTATCACTGTCTCTGTAATAAATCAATGTATCTTTCCCCTGTCAGACTTGTCGGCCTGTGTCTGGAAGGCTGCCAAGTTCTTCAGTGTTGTGGTTCTGCTATAAACTCCCCCTTCCAGGCCCCTCTATGCACACTGCCTGTGTGTTATTTAGGATTAGAGCAGCTTCTCTCTTCTTTCTTATCTTTTACAAGCTGGATAAATCGTCCTCTGAGCTGGTTGGGCTTTCACATACTGAAGAATTACAGACAAGGGCAAAGCTGTTTGCAGGAAGAAACAAGCAGCCTGAAACTTCAGTGCATGAGAACAGGGGGAAAGAAACACACAAATGATCTCTTGAGATTCAAAAGGAATGCTGTATACAGCCTGCTTGTGTATGGATGTATTTTCTATGTGTGGACATACTGTACATCAACCTACTTCCTGTTTTGGTGGCCATTTTGTTTGTTTATAAACACAATTTTTAAAACTGTTTTTACCCACTTTTAATGCGGCGGGGAGCGGTGAAATTGTGTCAGAGGGAAATAGGAGATGTCCCCTAACGCACTGGTATGTTTACTTTTGTGCGATTTTAACAATACAGATTCTCTTTAAAACACAGATATAGAATCTGCCATAATTACCTTCTGTGGTAATACATTTCACATTTGAATCACTCTTACAGTAAAGAACCATTTCCTAAATAAATGGCCAAAACCGTTTTCCTCCAGTGTGCAGATCATGTCAGCTAGTCCGTTTTTCAAGCCTAATGACAAAAGGCTAATCTGCCAAGATTTTATATTGCCCTCTGATGTATTTATAGATATTAATTAATCATCTGTTGTTGAATTCCCTTTACCGACAAGTCAGCCGGACTTTGGCCAATACTCAATACTTTGGATTATTCAGCCCAAAGACTTTACTGCTTATTGGACTCAGCCAAACACTGTATTTTGAACTTTCAGGAATTCTTCATCATATTCTCTTGTCTACATTTCTATCAAATCAGTCCTCTGTTCAGCTGCTAGATACATTTGTTTGGCAGTTTTAATGCATATTTTTTGTGAATAGATTATATAATAAATCTAATGATTTAATCGTTCCTGATTTTTCCCTTGTTACCTGATTTTTCTGATCCAAAATTTCTATCAAATCAGTCCTCTGTTCAGCTGCTAGATACATTTGTTTGGCAGTTTTAATGCATATTTTTTGTGAATAGATTATATAATAAATCTAATGATTTAATCGTTCCTGATTTTTCCCTTGTTACCTGATTTTTCTGATCCAAAATTGATAATTGTATCATGTATGGGCACATCATTTGCTCACAATGCAATTGCCTTCAGAAGCCTCCAGTAGGAGACCGGAATGGCAACTGTGGCATAGTAAGGTGGGGATGCAAACTACACCATAAGTTTCCTGGATCACCTGGAGTTGATCTGAGGTGTGGTGCTTGAATGTGGAAGATTTTGCTGTGAATAGACAACATGCGGTCAAAGAAGCTCTCCATGCAGGTGAAAGAAGCCATCCTTAAGTTGCTAAAACAGAAAAAAACTATCTGAAAAATTGCTACTATATTACGAGTGGCAAAATCTACAGTTAAGTGAGCTCAGCAATGCAAAAAGTGGTGGATGATTGCAGAATCATTTTCATGGTGAAGAGAAACTCCTTCAAAACAGCCAACCAAGTGAACAACACTCTCCAGGGGTTAGGCGTATCGATATCAAAGACTACCATAAAGAGAAGACTGCATTAAAGTAAATATAAAAAGAGTGCACTGCAAGGTGAAAGCCACTCATAAGCCTTAATTTAATTAAAAGGCAAGATTAGACATTACTAAAGAACATCTAAAAAAAAAGCACAATTCTGGAAAAAAACATTCTTTGGACCGATAAAACCAAGATCAACCTCTACCAAAATGATGGAAAGAAAAAAGTATGGTGAAGGCATGGAACAGTTCATTATCCAAGTATACCACAACATCTGTAAAACTTGGTGGAGGCAGTGTGATGGCTTGGGCATGCATGGCTACTAGTGCCACTGGGACACTAGTGTTTATTGATGATGTGACACAGGACAGAAGCAGCCAAATGAATTTTGAGATGTTCAGAGACATACTGTCTGCTCAGATCCAGTTAAACTCAGTCATAGTGATTGGGTGCATATCATGGTAAAGATGGACAATGACTCAAAACCTACAGCCAAAGCAACCCAGGAGTTTATTAAAGCAAAGAAGTAGAAAATTCTTGAATGGCCAAGTCAGTCACCTGATCTTAACCCAAGTTTGCATGCATTTCACTTGTTGAAAACTGAACTTCGGACACAAACAAACAACAACTGAAAGCCGCTGCAGTAAAGGACAGGAAGAGCATTAAAAAGAAGGAAACCCAGCATCTGGTGATACTCATGAGTTCAAGACTACAGGTTAACGGTTGCGTCTTCTTCCTTTGATAAAGCGGGGTAACGCGGAACTAGTGGGGTTGCTGAGGGGGTCCTCTGTTTCCTTGCTGTGCTGACTTTGCCTGCACCACTCTTCACTCTCCTGGGCTAAGTGTCCTATTTCACTTTTCACGGCAAGGAGTTTTATGGGGTACTATGATGCTCTTAAATCATACATGTCAAACTCCAGCCCGTGGGCCAAATCTGGCCCTCAGAGTCATTAAATTTGGCCCTAAAGTGGTTTTCCCACTTTGCATTATGTGTGTCCCACTGTAGACCACCAGGGAAGCTATATTGGAGGTGTAGCCCTAGATCACCAGGAAAACCAAATGGGGGAGGTAAGGAGAAAGCCCTAAACACTAGGGAACTGTATAGGGGGGGCTCTAGACACCTGGGAACTGTATAGGGGAAGGAGGACCACTAGACACCAGGGAACTGTATAAGAGTTGGAGGGGGGTCATTAGACACCTTGGAACTTTATAAGAAAGGAAGGTGGCCAGTACACATTGAGGAGGTTGACCCACGACTAGGTCCCAATGTATAATTTCGGCCCACTTTGTATTTGAGTTTGACATCCCTGTTTTGAATGGTTTTAACTTATTGAATACTCATAAGGTATCTAATGTTTATTTATGATTGTTCATATTGGAATAAAGATTATACGTATATTTTTTCATACTAACTCTTCTGTGTTTTCTTTTTGTTCCCTTTTTTATCATCTATTTTTGACCCTAGCACACTTGGGTTTTTTTGTGGTTGTTGTGGACTCCCCTCTTTTGCATTGTCATAATGCTATTATGTCTATGGCCGCACAGAAGTGTAAATCGGGTACCGGCAATCACCGGACCCCAAATGACTTCTCCGTCCGAGTTGGGGGAATAGTACATAACGCCGCCCGGAATTTGAGTGGCAGCAGGGTAAGCCGTCATTTGCGTCAAAGTGACTGGGCAGCGAAATATCTGCACAACTAGCACAAAGGCATTGGGCTCCCTTCTGGAAAGCTGTGGGCTTTAAGGAGTTCAAGATGAACAGTATATAAATGATAAAAAATATAGAAAAAAAAACACCATGCTGGATAAGTTAAAATGTAATATTTGCGTCAATTAACATAGGTTTATAAAATATATAATTTAGGTTTATAAAACATGGTACATAGGTTTATAAAATAGGAGTAAAACACAATAGAACGCACAAAGCATGCTTACAATAATTAATTCAATAACTATTTATTATAAAGACTCTGAACAATGTGTGGTTGAAAAGTGCATCAAAAGCTATCTTAAACATCATGCAATGAGAATTACCGCTTGACGTACATTTTATGGCTCAAGCCGATTTTTCTTAGACTTCAATTGTCCAAAAGTACTTAAAGAGTAACTGTCGGGCATAAAATCAAAATCAATTCTTTATTTTTATCTGGTAAACAGGTAATAAGGATGCTAATCAGGATATCCAAAAGTTAAAATCTCTATTACTTTTTTTGTTTATAAATGATCATTCCCCAGTTTACCTTGACTCTTATTTGGTACGTTGCCACACAAAGGAAGTTGCAGGGCATGCTGGGTTGTCCTTTTTTGCTTCTGTACATTAGTTAAGTCTGAGAAGAAATAAAGAAGCAAAAAAAGACAACCCAGCATGCCCTGCAACTTCCTTTGTGCGGCAACGTACCAAATAAGAGTCAGGTAAACTGGGGAATGATCATTTATAAACAAGAAAAGTAATATAGATTTTAACTTTTGGATTGCCTGATTAACATCCTTATTACTTGTTTACCAGATAAAAATCAAGAAAGAATTTTCGATTTTATGCCCGACAGTTACACTTTAACACTAAAATCTCTGAAAAACAGATGCATATTCCTGTATCCAACTCGTGATCAACCACAATAACTACCGTGACTGCTATTCAGCAAACATGGCACAGTGGTTTTGTCACAATAGGCATGTAAAACACATGGGGAACAGGGTGACGGGGTAACAGGTCTTCCTCTGCGACGTCCCTCCTGCTCATCTCCCTTATTTTGTAATACCATGACCCTGATGCTATCTGGCTAATAGCGGCCGTGGTTGCTCCTGTGGCAGATCAGGAGTTGGAGACAGAAATATGAATCCATTCTTCTGAGATAATTGTGTAAAGCACTCATGGACAACTGAAGCCTTTGAAGATGTGGCCCTGAGCTGTGACGCATATGAGAGGCAGTGATATTCATTGCAGGGCATTACATAAAACTTTGGATGCCCTTTTCAACCTGCATACAGGTAGATTCGTAAACTTTATCCTATAATTCATCTCTCCTTATCTGTTTATCTCATGAACTGTCTTTTCTCATCTGTCTTAACCCACAATTGAACTCTCCTTCGGGTCAGCTCACTATCCTATGGCAAAACTGCAGTGGGCAGGGCATGAACAGCAATTTTACAGGTACTTATCCACTAGAGTAGCACATGTTGCGCAATCAGCGCATCCCGTGTTACATGGGTAATGTTTGCGTTGCTACGGTAATGCGCATTACACAAGTAACATAATGTGCACTATCCTAGGAATGCGAGCATTGCCCATGAAGTGCATTAAAGTGTACCTGAGACTGGGGACAGAAAAAATATATACATACCTGGGGCTTCCTCCAGCCCCCTTTGGCCTGATCACTCCCTTAGCGCCATCCTCCACCTTCTGGATCCTCCGTAAGGGCTCCTGTATGTTCGGCCAGTCGGCGCATGCGCAGTGCGTTCTCCCCTGTCGCGCTCCCGTGGCTGGGAGCATTCTGCGTCTGCGCAGTAGTACTCCACGCCCTTACGGAGGATCCAGAAGGCAGAGGACGGCAGTGAGGGAGCAATGAGGCCAAAGGGGGCTGGAGGAAGCCCCGGGTTTGTATACATTTCTTCTATTCCACCCTCTCAGGTTTCCTTTAATTTGCCACACATGCTACCCTAGTGACATAAGTACTGTCTGCGCACAGCAAATTTACCATAGGATCAGGGCCGGAGCTACCATAGGAAAAAATGGGCAATTGCCCCGAGGCCCCAGAGCCTGTAGGGGCCCCCAAGTTGTCCCTCCCCTATCTTAACTGTTGCTCCCCAGGGACTCTGCAGAGTCTGTTAAAGGACTTACGAGGCCAACCTATACAAAAAAAAGTAAAAAAAGTTAAGTACCTGCGTCTCTTTAATAGACACGGAGGACGCCATCCGCGCCCTCCGTGTCGTTCCGCCGGGTCCCCGCCATTTAATAGCCCCCCCGGCCGGTCACGACCGCAGGGCCCGGGTCGGGCTCTCCTGCCTCTGCCAACATGGCCGCCGGAGCTGGCCGCGGCTGCGCAGTCCGCACAGCCGCGAGTGCGGCTGCGCAGCTCTAGGGCCAACCCCCGATCCACGCTACTGTAGCGTGGATCGGGGGGTTGGCCCTAGAGCTGCGCAGCCGCACTCGCGGCTGTGCGGACTGCGCAGCCGCGGCCAGCTCCGGCGGCCATGTTGGCAGAGGCAGGAGAGCCCGACCCGGGCCCTGCGGTCGTGACCGGCCGGGGGGGCTATTAAATGGCGGGGACCCGGCGGAACGACACGGAGGGCGCGGATGGCGTCCTCCGTGTCTATTAAAGAGACGCAGGTACTTAACTTTTTTTACTTTTTTTTGTGTAGGTTGGCCTCGTAAGTCCTTTAAGTTGGGAGGTGATTGGGGGAGGGTCAGCAGCCAGCTCAGGGGCCCAGGAGGGAAATTTGGCTGCAACAAAGGGCCTCTAATGACGTTTTTTGGTTCGGGGGGTGTCTGTTCGGGGGGGCCCCCAGGCTAATTTTGCCCTAGGGCCCAATTGTTACTTGAACCGGCCCTGCATAGAATAGTGCATTGTAGTGCATTCTCTGAATTCACAAACTTTTTCCTTGCAGCAATCCACTTCAGCAGGCACCACCAATAATAAACGTGATAGCTTTATTGTGTCATTCAGATTAAAAGGCAGTCATCCAACGACAGACCGCTGTTTCGAGCTGTGTGCTCTTTTTCAAGTTGTCAAAACTGCAATGTATAAAAACATCAAAAGCCACACAATATATAGCCCATGTTGACCAATCGAAGCGTGTCATTTCAAAACACCCAATCATATAATGCCACATCAGAAGAGGACCTGATGGGGAACTTCACCCGAAGGGATAAATCCCTCCCAGCTAGACAAAATAACCAATCACATGCCAGATAAATATTACTGCAATGTACACCAGCATATGCATACCAAAATTGCACTTTAACAAATAAAATGCTTTACCTAGCGGAGCAAGGAGAAGCATGCCTCTGTATCTAATCCTGCGTGTCAAAAAATAGGAGCCAGCGTGTATCAAAGCCGCCGACCAATCAGCATCAAGTGCCCCCTGGTCGCGACTGGTACCTTATGACACGACTTGATCTCTCACGAGATCAACGAGCCTTTTTGATTGAACTATTGAAGGTAGTTTTGTTTTTCAACTATTTTAAGTTTGAGGACAATTTTTATATCCAACAGAGGGGGACTGCGATGGGGTCGAACGTGGCCCCGGCCTACGCAAATCTGTTTATGGGTTTATTTGAGGAATCTTTTGTATATACCGATGTACTTTTCCGCCAGCACGCTAAGTGCTGGTGGAGGTACATCGATGACATTTTTTGTTTGTGGGCGGGGCCGCGTTCGACCCTGGATGCATTTTTGCATTCCCTCTCTGAAAGATGTCCCCATATTAGACTTACAGCTCATGTGGAAATGCAGTCAGTTTCCTATCTTGATACAATGGTGTATAGGGAAGGTGTTTCTTTAAACACAGATCTGTATACCAAAAGCACAGACAGAAATTCTATACTACACTTCTCGAGCTTTCACCCTCCTCAAATAAAAAATTCAATCCCCAGCGGCCAATTTAAAAGGGTAATGAATATCGTACAGGAGAATTCCAAACAGGAATTACAGTTGGATAAAATGAAGCGGAAATTTAGACACAGAGGGTATCCCTCACGGACCCTTGAGATTACACAAAGGAATAAACAAAGTAGAGATAATTCCACACGTATGCCATTTGTCTCAACGTTTAACACCTGTAGTACACAAATAGGCAATGCAGTTCGTAAACATTGGCATCTACTGAGAGAAGCCTTTCCCAGGGTCCCAGAATTCAGATACCCACCCCTCCTGTCCTTCAAGAGAGCCCCTACTATTCGTGATAAACTTGTACATACCAGACCCAAGTCCCATAAACTAAGAGAAGGTAAGAAGGGCACATACCCTTGTTTGAGCTGTCATTTATGCAGCTCTATTACTAAGGGTGATGTCTTTAGACATCCCTCGAAGGGTACCCCCTTTAAAATTAGGGAACACTTTGACTGCAATTCCACGTTTGTTATATACATGTTGAAGTGTCCTTGTGGCCTTGCCTATATAGGCAAGACCACAAAGGCCCTCAAGGTGAGATTATCCTCCCACAAAACGGCCATTAGGAATAAAGATGCTACGCAGGTTGTGGCTAGGCACTTTATGGAGGCAGGCCATGGGGTCTCACAATTGAGGGTTCAGGTTATTGATGGGGTTCCTGTAGGATGGGGGGCGGGAAGGGACAGAGAAAAGGAATTATCCAGACGAGAGAACTTTTGGATAAGAAAATTGGGGGTCTTGGGTAGTGGGGGGCTTAATATTGAATACGACTTGTCGTTTTGCATCTGATTTGTCATTTGATTCTTTAAGGGTTATGCATTTATATGTTTACCATTGAAGTGTGTTGTGGAGAAACATCCAGTCATTATTTTTTCTATTTTTTCTATTTTTTTCCATTTAATTTTATTTGCTTTTTTTATATTTATATTTTTTCTAATCCAATCATAGAAATGAGATGTACAGCATGGCTTTGCTATCCTGCTGTAATTTTTTGCGCTTTGCTATATTTGTTGCGCTTTGCAGTAAGCTTTCTGGGCTTTAATCCGCGCTGTATTGGGGGTTGCTAAGTGACTGTAGCGGTGGGAGGTGCTTGGCGCTGTTGCTAAGTGTAGATACGCCTGATTGGCCACAGTGGTGGTGTTTATTGTAAACACGCCATGATTCTTTTAGAGATAGTTGCCTATAGGACCTTTTCCTTGGTGGGCGTGGAGTTCCCTGATGACATCCTTGTTTAGGAGGCGGCCTATTGGTCGGTATCCCGCTATAGCAATACGCGAGTGGTCATAATACGGACACACACGTTTTCTCAGGAAGTTGTGAGTGGAGCTGATTGGTCGGCGGCTTACAAACAGCGCTGACGTCCTCCGTTTAGGTTCCACTCTGCTTTTTGATTGGCACTTGATGCTGATTGGTCGGCGGCCTTGATACACGCTGGCTCCTATTTTTTGACACGCAGGATTAGATACAGAGGCATGCTTCTCCTTGCTCCGCTAGGTAAAGCATTTTATTTGTTACAGTGCAATTTTGGTATGCATATGCTGGTGTACATTGCAGTAATATTTATCTGGCATGTGATTGGTTATTTTGTCTAGCTGGGAGGGATTTATCCCTTCGGGTGAAGTTCCCCATCAGGTCCTCTTCTGATGTGGCATTATATGATTGGGTGTTTTGAAATGACACGCTTCGATTGGTCAACATGGGCTATATATTGTGTGGCTTTTGATGTTTTTATACATTGCAGTTTTGACAACTTGAAAAAGAGCACACAGCTCGAAACAGCGGTCTGTCGTTGGATGACTGCCTTTTAATCTGAATGACACAATAAAGCTATCACGTTTATTATTGGTGGTGCCTGCTGAAGTGGATTGCTGCAAGTAACGGCTCCGGTGGTGTGGAGGGCTGTCAGCTAAGGCACGCTATCTGACCTTCCTATTGATGAGTGCTGCTCTTAACCCAGTGACAAGTTTATACAAACTTTTTTCTAAAATTATCTCACCTTGCTTATTTTCACCTCAACTAGAAGGAGTAATAATTTCTGAGATAAGGGGGCAGATGCATGAAGCTGCAGTAATATTGCTGTGCGCAGACAGTGCACTGCAATATTACCATTACTACCACCAGCAGATTACCACAAGTTATGCTATTAGTGCGACCTATGGTACTTCGAGTGTTACTACAGTGTATCATGAGTGTTACTACGGAAAAGAAAGTTTATAATGCAGTTACCATAGCAATGCTGGCATTACTCGAGTTTTGCGAGTTGCGCTAATAGCGTAAGTCATAGTAACATGCTGGCAGTAGTAACGATAATATTTCAATGCGCTGTCTAAATTAAACTCTCTAATTTATCCACTTTCAGCCTGCAGGTCATCAGCTTTACTACTGGCAGACATGAAAAAACAGCACCAACTGCCATTATCTATAAACACACTCCCAAACAATGTTATAGGCTAAAAGATTTTTAATATACATATATATTCACAGAGGGAGGTACTGTTTGCTTAGCAGTTGGAAACAGCCATCGTTTTTCACAAGGCAACGAGGTTCACAGGCAGGAAGCTGTCAGGGCCATGGTCCTGACATCACACTGTGGGAGGGGTTTCACTACAATATCAGCGACCCAGGTTCCCCTGATGATCTATTCAAGAAAAGGTGAAGGTTTCTCGTGGGAAGGGGGTATCGGCTACTGATGGGGAAGAAGTTCAATCCTTGGTTAAAGGACACCCAAAGCGAAAATAAACTAATGAAATAAACGGTTGCATCTATCTTCCTTATCCTAAAAATGACTTTTTAAGATATTCCACAGTTTTATTTTATGTTTAAATCTATTTTTTAAGTTTTCACTGTTTTATGTTGTTTTTGCTCAATGACACTTTCATTGAAGTATGAAATAAAGTAAGTATTGAGCTAAAAATCTATGAACTATTGATCCTTTTTATCTCTTTCCTGCTCTCAGAAGCCATTTTCTGCTAGGAAAGAGTTTTATAGTTGGAATTTCTAATCAGTGAGGGTCACACTGTAGTCACTTCCTGTCTGAGTCAGGACTGAGTCAGCCACTTACATACCTGATATTTACCTTTTTCAGGCAGAGAAAGAAAAAAAGGAACACAGCACAGTTATTTGTGTGCTAGGCACTGTACATACCCATGTCTATCTCATCATGTCACATGTCACTTCGGGTATCCTTTAAAACCTGTAGCTTTGTGGTTGGAAGGCTAAAAAGTCATCTGTGGGAATTACATCTTGAGTCAATGTCTACCACAGCAGAACAACCCCTTTTATTTTGACAATCATTGCTAGTAGGCTTGTAACATTTCACATGGTCCTAATTAACAAACATAATAATAAAAAATAATTTCATGTTTCAATAATAATTTTGAATGCTAAATTCATTTAAAAAAGTGTATTAATAGAGCACAATGCATTCCATTTTGGAAACGCAAGGGATTGTCTGGAGAATATTATGCCAAATTAGGAAGCGCTGGTAGTAAATGTAGCCATGACAGTTAGTACAGGAGATAGGTGACGACCCTTGGCATGGGGTGAGTGGTTGCCACTGACTCACATAAAGAGGCACACAGCTCGGTAGTGGCCAATGCTGAGAAACAGAGGTCTGCACAAAGCCAGACGGTGACTGTAAAATTGTGGAATGTTCCTGCAATATTGGCGTAACATTGGCACTCCGCAGGGTTCCCGGCCTGTCAGACATGCAGGGTAATTCACCTATTGCCGGAGGGAGAAGCATGATCTCAGCAGTGCAGAATGTCACAGCTCTGTTGTGGCTCCTGGAAGTTACGATGCTCTGTTCAGCAAATTCTATACAATGCACATTCTTTCTCCCAGGGATCAACACTTTTTCACAACTGCACAAACTCTATCGGTTCAGCCCTCCCCTCACCACAACTAGCGATGAGCAAGTGACATTTTCAAGTTCGGTCTCACAGCGAGTCAGCCCTAATCTCGCTTAAAAGGAACCTGAAGCGAGTAAAATTATTTAAAATAAACGCATGCCGTAGCTGCAAATAAATATTACACACTTACCTCACCATCAGTTCCTCTCAGAAGCTCACCATTTTCTTCTTACAGTGATCCCTTCCAGTTTTGACAATATTTTGTCAGAACTGAAATATACCAGTTGCTGTCAGTTATATATCAGCAGCTGTCAGTTACTACTGAATGTGCAAGGTAATGTGCATGTTTCCCTATGGCTCAAGTGAGTGATATTACAGTTCAACAGTGTGCTGACCAGGAAGCTGTTGTGGGGTAATGGCCATTTTTAAAATGGAGGACAGAGAATTCCATCGATCACAGTGGAGAAACAGGATGCAGGAGAGGAGAAAGAGATTGAGGAGTAGACTACATGGAAGGTAAGTATTGACCTGTGTGTGGTTATTTTGACTTTTAATTTTCAGTTCAGTTTTGCGTTAAAGAGGAACTGTAGAGAAAATAACATAACAAATAAAATTGCTTATTTTTTTTACAGTATTCACTTATAAATTATTTAGGCAGTGTTTGCCCACTGTAAAATATTTCCACTTCCTGATTTATGTTCTGAAATTTATCACAAGTAGCAACAGCTTTAGTTCTGCCAGGTGATCTGTACGGAATGTTTGTTACTGAGAGTTCTATTCAGAGGGAGATACTGCTTGCTTGGCAATTGGAAAAAGCCGTTATTTCCCACAATGCAAACTGTCAGGACCATGATCATGACATCACACTGTGGGAGGGGTTTTACCACAATATCAGCCACACAGACCCCCCTGATGATCTATTCCAGAAGATGTAAAGATTTCTCTTGGGAAATGTTGTATCAGTTACTGATTGGGGTGAAGTTCAATCCTTGGTTAAAGTTGCTCTTTAAGGGGCCTACACACACCATACCAATTCGAGAATTAGGATCAATTTTTCAGACTGATTGTATCTTTTGAAACATCTGACAAATGTATTTGTATCTGCCGATCAACTGAATGCCAGAAATAACATTACTTCTGCATAAATAATGGCACTTTTCTGGTGACCGGCTAATCGCCACCATTACAAACCGGTCCCTCATGGATTTAAAGTGAACATCCGGACTAAAAATTGACTCGGCAGCACTGAAAAGGCCTGGTGTTTCTTTAACAGTTTCACAGCATCAGAACTTTGTTTCTCTTATACAA
Source organism: Hyperolius riggenbachi (assembly GCF_040937935.1). Taxonomy (NCBI): domain Eukaryota; kingdom Metazoa; phylum Chordata; class Amphibia; order Anura; family Hyperoliidae; genus Hyperolius; species Hyperolius riggenbachi. Next base: position 108,634,330 of record NC_090648.1, on the reverse strand, counting down.
ACCTCATTTTTAGCTGCACAGAAGAAAACTGCCCGGGCTTTTTTCCCCTGATGCTGTGCAAAGCATGATGGGATTTCTGATTCCGTTGTTCTCTTTCTGCTGTTTTGGTGCAATTTTTTTTTTTTACATTTTGAATTTGACATGTGAAGCCTAGCACGTGCAGCTGGGAGGGGTTATCAGGACACAGGACAGTTGGAACTGTGTCTCCTGCTCCTTGTCACCTCCTTTTAACCAAAAAAATGGCTGCCCCCATGACAAAGATGGCAGCCCCCATGAATCACAAACATTTGCCATTTCTTTTAAAACAGGGTGGGTAAGAGATTATATTACCTATCTATCCTAAATAACATAACTAATGTAACTTAATGACAGTATGTTTGTTTAGGCTGAAGTTCCCCTTTAAGAACGGTGACAAACACACAAAAAATAGCAGAAGAATAATATAGTTATAAAATGCATAGGAAATATACTGTGGCACTGAGAACACTGGACACCAGGGTATAGACATACATCAAGAGCCTGTAATCTCCTGTCATAATGGGACAGCTGGAGTATAGGGGTACCCTCAGAGAGCAGACCATGGTAGGCAGGCCTGTAATCTGTACCCGCTGTCCATGGATCTGGATTACTGCTCACCCCAACTGCACTTTCTCCAGCTGTTCCCCACAAAGCAGAGAGGAGGGAGACTGGGGACATATAGGAGGTTCACATGGGCACATCTGGAGCTGCTGAATGATCACAACATTCTTCATTCCATTGTTTTCCCACACTGAGGCAGAAACATCTCCTGACATGATAGTATGGGCAGCAACAGACAGGCTCAAACAATACTAGGGAATGGGAACCTGGCCTTCTCACAAAGTTGTGGCTACAGGAAAGCCACCTTAAAGGAGAACTCCAACCCTCACTGGATTGTGTGCTGAATAAAATTTACATCTAATTTATACTTTTTAAAACATTTCTGTGCTTCAAAGGTTATCAGCTGTAACAGTTTCAGCACTCTCTATAAACAGCTAGCCGACTCATCTATTTGAATAGAAGTCTGGAGTTAACAGGAGAGGCAGCTTATTTGCATCACTCCTGTAAGGACAAATGGGTTATCTTTAGATTTAAGGTGGCCATACACTGGCCCGATTTGCGCCCGTTTCGACAGCAGATTCGATCACTGGGATCGAATCTGCTGCCAATCGTTCACGCTACACGCCAAATTTCGAACCATTCCGTCCGATCCCATCGATCGCGCCGTGCGGAAAATAACCGTCGATCGCCCGCGGGTAAAGAGCGCATCGCTAGCGGCGTTCGAGTGCCCGACGACCGACGCAATAGAGCCGCATACATTACCTGCTCCGCCGGCGCGACTCCCGGGTCTCCGCTCTTCTCCGTCTCCGCTCTGGTCTGGTCTCCAGCATGCTTCCCTTCTTCATGTCCCGGCAGGAAGTTTAAACAGTAGAGGGCGCTCTACTGTTTAAACTTCCCCCAGACAGGAAGAAGGGAAGCATGCTGGAGACCAGAGCAGACCAGAGCGGAGACGGAGAAGAAGAGCGGTGACCGGGGGCGGTCGCACCAGCGGAGCATGTAATGTATGCGGGCGGGGGGAGCGGCGGCAGCACCACCACAACAGATTGTGATCGGTTTCAGGCTGAAATCGGTTCACAATCTGTTTGCACTAAAGGCAGCCATACGATCCCTCTCTGATCAGATTCGATCAGATAGGGATCTGTCTGTTGGTCGAATCTGATGGCAAATCGACCAGTGTATGGCTACCTTTAGTCACTCAGTATTACGATGACTGTGTAAAATGAGTATGCTATACAGGCACACTGTGCTCGCCAGTGGCTCTGGATGTGTACAGTGGGTACACTGTATTATGAAATAACCAAACTTTTCAGCTCCTTTCCAATCATAGTATGCAAAACGGATGCATGATACAGAAATCTGCAACATGCCAGCCATAATTTTTCTGCACCATAAAATTTGCATTTAGTGGATACAGGCCCATAGGCATTCATTGGAGTCATGCATATAAATCCACAGCGCTTGGTACTCAAATCGGCATCTGCAGTCACCCCACAGTGCTCAAAAGTATATTTCCACAGTGACCATCACCAGAAATAAATCGAGAAAGGTCACTTCTCCATCCAAAAATCACATAAAACATTTATTAGAAGCTGAATCTATATCACATATACAATGACTTACTTCCAGGGTCCTTTTGACAGGGACCCTTAGTAGTTAAAAGCATATAGTGTAACCCAGTACACATTTAAAATCCAAAAAACGATCTCATATAAGTTGCCCAGTCTCCAGTTCCTACCGGTTTCGGCCTTGCGCCGTCATCAGGGAACACTCTGAGTGATGACGGCGCAAGGCCGAAACCGGTAGGAACTGGAGACTGGGCAACTTATATGAGATCGTTTTTTGGATTTTAAATGTGTACTGGGTTACACTATATGCTTTTAACTACTAAGGGTCCCTGTCAAAAGGACCCTGGAAGTAAGTCATTGTATATGTGATATAGATTCAGCTTCTAATAAATGTTTTATGTGATTTTTGGATGGAGAAGTGACCTTTCTCGATTTATTTCTGGTGATGGTCACTGTGGAAATATACTTTTGAGCACGGTGGGGTGACTGCAGATGCCGATTTGAGTACCAAGCGCTGTGGATTTATATGCATTTTTCTTGAAACCGATGGTGGATGTGGTTGATCCTGAGCAGCTGGTGGAACATACACATGAGATAAAGTTTGGATCAGCGCCTGTATATACTACATAATACGTGATTCATTGGAGTCAGTTTTTCTGCATCCAGACTCTGCATGTAGTGGAAAGTCAATGCCAGTGGCCTGGCTGTCCTGCTGATACTGTGCCTATGCACACTTCTGAGCTAGAAGCTGAGAGCATGCGGCTCAGGCGCTCTGACAAAAGACTGACCACAGTAGTTTCAGGTGTGGAAATCAGGCAATTCTGAAGCCAAAAAGATCAGCAGGACAGCCAGGCAATGGAATTGGGTAATTTTAGTTTACATAGCAAATCTAGCTGCAAACAGCTTCAAGAGTTTATGATTATTTATTCCTGTGATACAATGAGAGCCGCCATGTTATGTTTGTCACATTACACACAGGTAAACTGATCTGCATCTCCAGCCCTCAGCCTGTGAAAACTTCACTCCCCTCTCCTCCTCCTCTCTGCCTTTGAAATCTCTGGCTAATAACCTCCTCCTCCTCCTGCCCAGACTGAGCTCCCATAAGCCATTGCTACATCTGTCTGGAAGTGCCAAGGCACTCTGGAGAAGCTGTGGTCGAGGCTTGTTTAGTTTATAGGCAATTAGAGTATTAAAGAGGAGCTGTTATGTATAGGGTCTCAGAGAAAAAAAACACATATATCAGTAGCTAAATATTGGCTGTACTTACATTACATATGCATTTCACTGTCTACATTTGGATTTCACAGAATTTTTATATAGTATTTGCAGAGAATGATGCTCCTGACAGCTAATGGCAGGTTCCATGTTTGTCTGTCTTGCATGAAGCCAATTGTGATGTAATATCCTCCCTTACCCTGCTTCCTGATGATTCCACTCACAAAAAAGATCAGGATCAAAGATCCTAATGGTTCATGATCCAGACAACACTACTGTGCAGTGAATATTAATTAGCCATGTGGCTAGGAACAATAGGGACTCCTGCAGTATACTCTAACGGAACATGTGCCCTGTGAACAGCACATTGATTTTTCAGTGTTGTGAGCTGGGCTGCAAGATACAAGCTGCTGTAACATGAGCATGTAACTTCTCACTGTGAAAGCAGCCTTAGGACGGGATAGGGAAATGAAGGGGAGGACCAAGGGAGTGCAGTGGGGAGAAGAAGCAGCCCCATAATGCTTTGCAGTATCTGTTATGCGGCCTGCCGGCCTCCTTAGGAGCTTGGGAATAAAGAGCCTTGCTGTTCAGCAAACATCAAAGTAAGAGAGATTTTTAACTTCAGTATTGCCTTTTTGGCTTCCTTCTAAACTGTTTAACACAGGAGAATAGAGGTTTAAATTCGCTTTTGCAGCCTGACAGTTACTCTTTAAAGGGAAGGTTCAAGCAAAATAAAAAAAATAGTTTCACTTACCTGGGTCTTCTACCAGCCCCATGCAGCCATCCTGTGCCCTTGTAGTCACTCACTGCTGCTCCAGTCCCCCGCTGGCAGCTAGCCGACCTTGGAGGTCGGCGGGCCGCATTGCGTACATTTTTACGCATTCCCGCTAGTGCAGGAACATTAACACATACATTTTTACGCGTTAGTGGTTTAATTCGTACATTTTTACGCATTGAACCAGTAACGCGTAAAAATGTATGTGTTAATGTTCCTGCACTAGCACCATACAAAATAAATGGGATACAGTTGGGGACATCAAACTTGGAGAAGGACTTAGGAGTACTCATCGACAACAAGTTAAATTATCGTACTCAATGCCAAGCAGCTGCAGCTAAAGCTAACAAAATTTTGGGATGCATTAAAAGGGAAATAAAAACTCGAGATGCTAGCATAATATTGCCCCTGTTTAACTCTCTAGTAAGGCCACATCTGGAATATGGAATTCAGTTCTGGGCACCACATTACAAAAAAGATATTGCAGTTTTAGAGCAGGTGCAGAGAGGAGCAAAAAAATTGATACGTGGGATGGAAGGTCTCACTTATCAAGAAAGGTTAGATAAACTGGGTTTATTTAGTCTAGAGAAAAGACGCCTTAGAGGGGATCTAATTAACATGTATAAATACATCAGAGGGCAATATAATAGCTTGGCGGATGAGCTTTTTGTCCCTAGGCCTTCTCAAAGGACTAGAGGACATGATCTGCGCATGGAGAAAAACGTTTTAGCCATTTATTTAGGAAAGGGTTCTTTATAGTAAGAGTGATTAAGATGTGGAATGCATTGCCACAGGAAGTCGTTATGTCAAACTCTATACCTGCATTTAAAGTTAGATGCTTTCCTTGCATTGAAAGACATCGATGGCTACAATTACTAGGTAATGCCTAAAGATGTTGATCCAGGGATTTTATCTGATTGCCATCTGAAGTCGGGAAGGAATTTTTCCCTTTAGGGGCTAATTGGACCATGCCTTGTAAGGGTTTTTTTCGCCTTCCTCTGGATCAAAAGGGATATGTGAGGGAGCAGGCTGGTGTTGTACTTTATACTGGTTGGACTCGATGGACGTATGTCTTTTTTCAACCAAAGTAACTATGTAACTATGTAACTATGAATGCGTAAAAATGTACGCAATGCGGCCTGCTGACCTCCGAGGTCGGCAAGCTGCCAGCGGGGGCTGGAGCAGCAGTGAGTGACTTCGAGGGCACGGGGTGGCTGCATGGGGCTGGTAGAAGCCCCAGGTAAGTGAAACTCATTTTTTTATTTTGCATGAACCTTCCCTTTAAAACAAAACATAAAAAGTATTTGGCTTGAGGAATGCCCTATAAACTATATATGAAAGGAACACATTTATGCAATGAGTAAAAGTTTATCTCGGATCCACTTTAAGTCCTGCACACAGCAGGCATTTTCTGGTGGATAACAAACCTTTGCAGATAAGGAAGGCAGGATAAAAAAAATAATAATAACAGCAGCTACAGGCTACAGGAGCTGGTAACAAGCACAGGAAAACCCTGAAAGTGAGAGGCGAGGAACACACCTAGCAGAAACGCTAGCATTGCGGAAAACGCTGTGTTTTTGCTGCTAATGGAAGTCAATGGGCCGCATTAAAAAAAACGCAAAAAAAAATGCGTTTTGTATGCGTTTTCAAACATGCGTTTTCAAAAACGCTGGTTGCATAATTTTCAAAAACACATCAAAAATGCACATAATGAAAGTCAAAGGTAACACAATGTATTGCATTACATATGTGTTTTTTATGCGTTTTTTTTTTTTTTTAATTGTTTTCTGTTGTATTTCCGCTTCTTGTTGTCTTCCTAGTGATTTGCATAAAACGCAATTGAAAAACGTATGGAAAACACATATGCGTTTTTTTATATGCGAACTGCAAACGCATAAAAACGCACACAAAACGCTAGAAAAACGCATGTGCGGGAAAACCGCAAATGCACAAAAAACCCACACATGACAGAAAACTCGCCCTTTCACGCACAGCCATGTGTGCACCCAGCCAGAGGGTTCCTCTATTCCTATACCGGCCTGCTATAGTCATTCGCCCAGAAAGCAATGGTTATTATTATTGATTCATAAAGTGCCAACATATGCTGTGGCATTGTGCAAAGTAAGGAACAAACAAGGGGGGACATAATAAGCCAATGGATTACAGTAATGTACAAAATACAGTACAGAGATGGCACAAAATACAGAATTGGCAATTACAGTGAGAAAAGTTACACGATTAATAACATGTATAAAGAATTTCAAGACAGTAAAGGGTGAGAGAGCCCTGCCCTTTTGAGCTTATAGTCTAAAGCAGTGGTCCTCAAACTACGGCCCGCGGGCCGAATGCGGCCCCTGAGGCTTTTTCACTGGCCCCCCAAACACAAAATAACTTATAGATGTGGCCCACTGCACCTTTAAATATCAGCGGCCCTCATATAGAATAGCAGTGCTGGCATCACCCATCCACATACAGTAGAAACCAGTGAGCAGACATTTTCTGGCTTCCAATCCAATTCTGCATCAGGTGACACTGCTGTCCAACTGGATGGCAGGTTGTCACCTGGGTATGCTTTCACTGTCTGGTGCACAAATACTTTCTTTGAGGGCCGCATGACTGAATGGCTGCTGCTGGGAGTTCTCCTCCGGGCATGTTTGGGGGTAATCAATACCTAGACTCAATGTAATGTTTTTTCAGCATTATTTTATGTATGTTCCGGTCCCCCAGCACTCTGACGTATGTTGACCCGGCCCTTGACCGAAAAAATTTGGGGACCCCTGGTCTAAAGGAATAGAGGGAACCAAGAGGTGGGGTAGTATGCAATCTTCATACCTAGAGGTAGTGTGTTTCAGGTTATCTAGTAAGAGTGCAACTTGGCCTTAGGTCAAAGGGGGTATGGCCTAAGGTAGAGTGTATGCTTGTCGGAACAAGTGAGTTTTGAGAGAGAATTTAAAGATATCAAAGGTGGGAGAGTGGCGGATATGTTGTGGAAGGGCATTCCAGAGGAAAGGTGAAGCACATGCAAAATCTTGTTTACGTGAATGCAAGGAGGTAATTCGAGCAATGGTCAACGTTCCCACTAACGTAACACAGTGCGGTGCGGGACAAGAACGCGTTGCCTCACACATATCAGTCCGTGATTGCGCACCGCCTCAGTCACTGCAGAGTGGGGTCACAGCAACTGCATAGCCCTCGTGTGAGCGAGCATTAAAACTAACCGGCTACCATAATCACCCACCCCAATTCATCTGTGCTCCAGCTTTCAGAAATCAGTTCCGCAGCGCGATGTTAAGAGGTTTCGGTGCTCCTTTGTGTTTCTGATTAAGTTTCCAAGTGTTGTGAGTTATGTTTTCTGTCTGTGCGCCAGTATCTGTGTCTGTGTGTGAGAGGAATAGTGGAGGACAATCAGCAATGCAGGTCTTTGTGTCCACAGATGCTGATTGGCCGGAAGTATCTCCTTTGTATGTGCAGATGTTGGATTGTATCCGTCATTCCCGTCCTCTGTCAGTAAGATAATGGGCTCAGCTAATCCGACGTCACCAGCACGCAGGAAACTGCCACCAAATTATCATCCCCCCCTCCACCGCCATCATCACTACTGTCATTAGCATGAAACTACTTTCATCTGTTTAAAGGAGACGTCTATTTTGCATGAGAGGTGAGATACAGATGTGGCTCTAACATGCAGCGATGATCAGACTGAAGAAAGATCTTCATACAACCTCATTTCCATAAAAGTCGGGACAATCTGTAAAATGTAAATAAAATCAAAATGCAATGATTGGCCAATGATGTCAAGTCTATGTTTAATTGAAAAATAGTACGAAGACAGCATAGTAAGGGCTCACACACTATAAGCGGTTTTCTGAGCTCTTGCGATTGATTAGTGCTAAATCGCTCTCATTAACTTTCATTCAGATCGCAGTAAAAATTGCTGCAATCGCGTACGGTTTTGCGTGTACGCGATTGTGGCGATTTTTACCGCAATGCAATTTTAATGAAAGTGAATGGGAGGAATTTTTAAAAAGTGCTCAAAAAGCTCTACTCAATTGCAAGAACTCAGAAAAGTATTTAGGAGCCCTTTTACATGCATAGTTTTATCTTCCAAGACCAGTGATGGGGGAGGGAGCCAGCAGTGTAAAAACATTTTTGGCTGAACAGGAGCTTTAACAACATTCACTTCCAGAAGGGCCTGTGTAGTAATCTGTTATGTAATATTTTGGGGTCTGATTTATATCGGCTGATCCAGTGGGGATAGCATAAGTAATCCAGCAAACCTGGAATTAATTTTTTTTTTTTTACAACAATCTGCCATTACGAGGTAAAACATTGCAGCCTGTACTTGTGTCATATTACATACTGGAGCATAGTGCGAGGATACTGACAGGTCAGTGTATTAGTAGTCATACGGTAGCAGGACATTCAGAGATTGTTTTTTTTTTATAATATAAATGTAGGTTTTATTTTAGTAAAAACCTCTTGTTATGGATGCCACTTACATCAGCATTTACAAAGCTACTTCCAGCCTGTCTACACTTTACAGATTGCTTCGGGTAGCAGTTTTGGAATGATCATAGTACAAACATGTTGTTCAGTTCCCGTCTATGCAGTATGCTCTGCTCTGTGGAGTGGGGGAGTGAGCTGTTGTTGCCTGTGGCTGTAAGGTCTCTTTTACAAGTGAGGCTGAAGGCGGTGAAATCACTGCCTGTCAGCTGCTCCCTTGCACCAACAGCGCTCTGTAGCGGTGGTGAAAAGGCAGCCTACCTTGGAATCACATGTGACCATGGTCGTTTGGGACATTTTTTAAGCTACACTTAAATGCAGATAGCGGATCCTATGATTAAAATAGGATCTGCTTCAACTCGTTAAAGCAGTAGGATTAGCCATACTATGCCAGGGGAAAAAACACATATATATGTAGATAAATACTTGATCTACTTACATAACACATGTATTGTACTGTCCACGTTTTGATTTCAGTGAAGGTTATATAGTAAATGAAGAGAATTCTGTTCCTGATGGGGGCCATGTCTTTTGCCCACAGTTTAGGCTAACTCGTGATGTCATTTCTGCCCTTTACTTTTTTATTTTCTCCTCCAATCGCTGAGTCACCTCAGCCTTGCTTGTAAACACAAGTGAGAAGGGGAACAGGTTTCAGATAAGCAGCTGGCAGGGAAATAAAGGGAAGAGAAGGAATATATTATAGATAAAAAGAATCCCCAGCATGCAATTTTTTGGCACTGACTACTAAAGGGCAAGTGCTCCTTAAAGTGGATCCGAGATAAACTTTTACTCATTGCATAATTGTATTCCTTTCATATCGTTTATAGGGCATTCCTCAAGCCAAATACTTTTTTTTATTTTGTTTTAACACTCTAATTCCCTATAAACTAAACAAGCCTAGCCCACAGCTTCTCCAGAGTGCCTTGGCACTGTAGCAAGGGCTTATGGGAGCTCAGTCTGGGCAGGAGGAGAAGGAGGTTACTAGCCAGAGATTTCAGAGGCAGAGGGGAGGAGGGAGGAGGAGAGGGGAGTGAATTTACACACAGGCAAGCTGATAGCATCTCCAGCCCTCAGCCTGTGACAATGTGACAAACAGAACATGGCTGCTCTCGTATCACAGGAATAAATAATCGTATACTGTTGAAGCTGTTTGCAGCTAGATTTGCTGTGTAAACTATCTAAACTTTAGATAAGATATATAGACAAGTTACTTGTTATAGTTAGTTTTTCATCTCGGATCCGCTTTAAATATGTGATAACTTCAAATCATAACAGCAGAAGAAGTTTTGAAAGTTTTGAATGCAGGATTAGCATCTTTATCATTTAATATACTCAGACCAGTTGCTGTTGAAATTTGATGTTTATGGTGACACTCCCACTTTAAAAAAACCAGATCCGCTTGCTGGCGGAATGCTAGACAGAGCGCAGAGTCCCAACTTGGCACATTTTCCCGTACCGGACGGGAAAATGTATCCTATGAAAGCCTATCAGAATGGACACTGTCAGTTCTCACTAGGCTAGTTGCCACATCTGCGTAGCCCGTTTCGATCACCACCGTGATGTAATACTCACATGTCTCGCCAGCCATCGCCACCGCTCGGTCCCTCCTACACAGCCCAATGGCCAGTATTAGCAGTAGATCTCCATTGAGCTGCAAAAAAACAATGGGAATCCTCAGCAACAGGGAGAATTCTTATTGGACCAATGAAAATTCTCCCTGTTGCTAGGGAGAATTGGCCTGATGCAGCCTATGGAGAGTCCCATGCTTCTGCTAGCCTCCGGGCTGAATACAAGTGGAAACAGGTGAGCGAAGATGCGTACAGGCAGACGTGATCAACGCAGGAGTGGACGTTGGGTGGACAAGTCAAATTGTGGGATCCACCATCTTCCCCAGGAAGGGAGCCGCGCATGCCACATTTTCAAGCTTCAGGTGACTTCACGCGCTGCCACGATGCATGCTAGGAGATGTACTTTCACCCACGGACTACATCTCCCGGAATGCATTGCTCTCTCTGGGGAAACTGGCGAGCACCACATGGAATGGGGGGCCAGGGGAGCAGCACCCCATAGGTAAGTAATGATGCAAACCCCAAGCCCCGCCTCCCCAGTGGCACACTCACACCTTATGGGGAGGTTCACTTTAAAAACAAGAATTCCTGTTGGTCAGTTGTCTTTAAAGGATGCATGAGGCGGACGCTGGAATAAAATGCATCGTAACAGGCCCGGCTGGTTGGGACCTTTGACCTCTATGTGGTTCTATTCGTGCATATGCAGTAAGGGCTCTTCTATTTCCAGTTAGATGCTCAGGTGTATACTTCATGGGTTTTAAAGGGATGGTGCAATATTTGGGGATCATGGGTATATTGTGTGTAATTTATGTGATGTGATTTTCATAATACACGTATTTCATATATCAGTCATTGATCTCTGAGGTTTTTTGTTATTGCAGTAAGGGCTCTTCTATAGCCTGGGCTTGTGCACAAGCCTTGGGGAGGAAGCTGTCGGAGTGAGGTCGCTGACACGCACAAAACAAACTGCGCAGGGGCCGGGCTATGGAAGAGCCCTTACTGCACATGCTCAAATAGAACCACATCCAGTTCAAAGGTCCCGACCAGGACCCTCAGTTTACGCAGAAGATTTTGTTCAGTGATGAGCCAAACTTTTATGTGAATGGTGAAGTTTACAAAACAAAACCACCGCTATTGGTCTGACACTAAGCCACATTGGATAGATCCCTCCAAGACTGTTGGAACAAAAAAATGTATGGTATGGTGTGGTATATGGGGTACAAAGATAGTGGGGCCATTCTTCATCAATGGAAACCTCAAGGCCACTGGATATACAAAATTGCTACATGATGATGTGTTTCCCTCTTGTACTGAAGCTGGCACGTTCCCTGAGTTTTTCCAGCAAGATGGTGCACCACCACATTATGGGTGTCAGGTCCGAGCATTCCTAGATGAACAGTTTCCTGGAAAGTGGATTGGTCGTCGTGGGTCAGTTGAATGGCCCCCAAAGGTCTTCCAATCTGACCCCCTTAGACTTTAATCTTTGGGGTCATCTGAAGGCAATTGTCTATGCTATGAAGATACGAGATGTGCAGCACCTGAAACTACGGATACTGGACGCCTGTGCTAGCATTTCACCTGCGGTGTTGCTATCAGTGTGTGAAGAGTGGGAGAAGAGGGTTGCATTGACAATCCAACACAACGGGCAGCACATTTGTAATAGAACGCGGAAAAGCCGCCGCGTGTACTGGCAGCAAGGCAGCTGATTCCGCGTCCAGCGCGGCGGTTTGCACGCATCAGCGTGCGTCTGGTGTGGCTGGGTCTGTTAGTTCACGCAGGTTGAGGAATACGCGCACGCGCTGAGAGGCAGAACCTTTATGACAATCGAGGAGGGATCAACTGACCAGGTTGGTCAGCTGACCTCAGAGCAAGTGGCTATTGGTTGATCACTGATGGGTGGCGCCGGAGAGCGCCGCTCTATATATAGTTACTGCTGGTCAGTCTCAGGTTGTCTGCCATTGCGAACAATTACGTGAAAGCACTCAGACCATAGTCAGATCCTACAGTGTGTTAGAACCAGGAGGACCTGGGAATTCACACTGAGTCAGATTACTTCTGTGTTATCATTGTGTTATACTCCAGCCTAATTCCAGGGTGTTGAGACCACGGACCTCACACCCAAAATTAGGGACCCTGTGTTATCATTGTGTTATACTCCAGACTATTTCCAGGGTGTCGAGACCACGGACCTCACACCCAAGACTAGGGATACTGTGTACCATCATATTATACGCCAGACTAGTTCCAGGGTGTTGAGACCACGGACCTCACACCCAAGACTAGGCCTTGTTTGATATCTGTTATGACCTATTGCATTTCTGACTATCCCTCTGCTTTCTGATTCAGTACCTACGCATATCTGATTATCTGTTGCCAACCCTGCCTGCCTTTGGTTACCGAATCAGCCTTCGGTCTCTGTACCTTGTCTGCCCGTGTGTTGCCGACCTGGCTTGCCCGACCTTGAGAGCTATCTCTCTTCATTGAGAGATTAGTCTCCAGACCTGCTGGTGACACCCACCTTCCAGGTGTCACTCAGTCACAGGTCCTTCCTGCTATTCAGCCTGGGGCTCCACCCCTTTGTGTCTCAGGCTGCTGGAAGGTTTTTGCACTTCCCAGAGGGAGGTATCTCCCATACTGCCAAAGACCACCTGCTCCTCGGGTGGTCCAACTCAAAGTCATTACTGTTGCACCAAACACTCACACTATATAGGTGTCCAGAGGTTAGTCATACTTGGATTATTGGTGATTCTGCAGATCATCAATAATCAGGTACAGTATATATCTGTATTCTTGGTGATACTGCAGATCACCAATAATCAGATTCTCTCTGTTTGCTGACACCGATCGTTACAACATTGAACACATTTTATAAGTGGTCAGAAACTTGTAAATAACTCATGAAAGAATAAAGTTACATTAAGACCAAGCACACCATTGTTTTTCTTGTGAAATTCCCAATAAGTTTGATCAGTCACATGACCCTCTTCCTATTGAAAAAACAAAAGTTGGATTCAAAATGGCTGGCTTCAAAATGGCCACCATGGTCACCACCCATTTTAAAAAGTTCCCCTTTCCTGGTGCTCAGTCTTTAGAGCTGTCTCTTGGAATGTTTCTGCAATATAATTTTAAAATACACAAGTTTTTAGAACTATCTTTCTGTGAAATGTAATTATAAAAATTCACCTAAACTAAAAAACTCACACCTTAAAAATGGTCTGTCCCTCTGACTGCCATCACCCCCAGCTACCTCAGTTTACTTTACTTATTGCTATTAGAGTTCTCACATCACCTAGGGATTATAGCAATACTCTGGGGACTATAGGCATCATGCAGTGGTCCTCAGGCTTGTGTATCAGCCAGTGGCTTCACAGACATGATGGCTCTTTCCAACAAGAAAGGTCTTTATTTTCTGAGTGGAGTCGGCCAATGGTGATGGCAACAGCAGGCGGTTTCAGTGCCAAAATTTGGTAATGTCACTTTCTGGCACCCAAAATGACATTTTGTGTCGAGTAACGGTTTAGAAACAATTACTGTGCAGACTCCTGCAGCTCTCTGCCAAGCAGCCTGTTCTTTTCTCGGGGGAAGGGGGGGGGGGGGGGGGGCGTGCCACTGAGGACAATACAATAACAGTGATAGGGAAATCTGAAACAGACTGTCTGCATGTGGGTGGCTCTGTAAATGTATAAGCTATAGGTACACTATACACCAGTGGTTCTGGATGTGTTGCCGGCTTTCATGGGCATAAAGAGATAATTTGCATATTTGAGAGTGAGGCATCATGGGAAAATACAGTTGCTCATTTAAAGCTGAATTATTGTGAATACCTTCTGTTTTAAAAAGTGTACCCGTGGGGACATGTGACATGATGAGATAAACATGTATGTACAGTACAAAACATATTAATGACCAGGCTGTTATTTGTTTTATTTTGCTGCCTGAAAGAGTTAATTTCTAAGCAAGGAACTAACAGGTTCTGTCTTCTGGGTACCTTGTCGGGAATATAGTAAACATCTCTGATAAGCAAATTACAGCCATAAAAGTTTTCCTGGCTGAACAAAACTTCTGAGGGCAGAGATAAAATACATTAACTATTGACCTTTTTCTAATTCTGGGACACTTACTGTATTGTTTGGACTATGAGACTCACTTTTTCTTCCCCAAAAGTGGAGGGAAAACGTTACTGCGTCTTATAGTGCAAATGCAGAGAGATCCTGACTTGTGAACGCCTCCCAAACCGAGCCTCCAACCCGCTGCAATGTCAGGGACTCCCAGTACTGTGCCCATGCAGAGGAGGACACAGGGGGACAAACAGAGGACTTAGGTGGACACAAAGGAGCATAGAGGAGGACACAAGGGGAAATAAAGGGGCATAGAGGAGGACACAAAGGGGCATAAAGGAGGACACAAGTGGGCATAGAGGAGGACACAAGGGGGGCATAGAGGAAGACACAAGCGGGACACAGAGGAGGACACAAGGGGAAATAAAGGGGCATAGAGGAGGACACAAAGGGGCATAGAGGAGGACACAAGTGGGCGTAGAGGAGGACACAAGGGGGGCACAGGGGGGCATAGAGGAGGACACAAGGGGGACACAAAGGGGCATATAGGAGGACACAAGGGGAAATAAAAGGGCATAGAGGAGGACGCAAGAGGGGCACAGGGGGGCATCAGGTACAAATGAGGCAGAATCCACAAGATACCTCTTCACCATGGATGCACCAGGTTTAGTATATATTTTTCCCCCTGGTTTTTGTCCTCTAAACATAGGTACGTCTTATGGTCAGGAACGTCTTATAGTCCGAAAAAAATACGGTAATAGGCTGCCACTGATTAGAGACAGCTAAACATTCAACCTATTGTGTAAATGTTTAAATATATATATAAAAAAAAAACCTGGGGTACTGAAAAAAGTCATTAACCACTTGAGGACCGCAGTGTTAAACTCCCCTAAAGACCAGGCTATTTTTTCCCTAATTGGCCACTGCAGCTTTAAGGCCAAGCTGCAGGGCTGCACAACACAGCACACGAGTGATCCCCCCTTTTCCCCCCACCAATAGAGCTCTCTGTTGGTGGGGTCTGATCGCTCCAATGTTGTTTATTTTTTTTAATATATTTATTTCATTAATTTTTGAATAAAAATTACATTTTTTTTATTCCCCCCCCCCCCCCTGCTCCCTCCCCACGCCAGCCAAGCAGGGTGATCAGCTGTCATAGGCTTCAGCCCAACTGCCCAACCTATGGAGGGGACAGCCGTGTCACACGGCTGTCCCCAGTACAGCGCTGCTGCCGATCGCAGCGCTGTACGGGTAAATAGATGGCGATTACGCCGTCTAACAGTCTCCCGATCAGCGATTGCAGCTCGAAGACTGAAGGGGGGGGGCGGAACTCCGCCCCCGAGAAGATGATGCGCGCGCAGGTTGCGATCTCCTTCAGTAGCCGGCTCCAGGACCTGACGCCAATTGGCGTTAGGCGGTCCTGGGGCTGCCGCCGCGGCCACGCCCATTGGCGTGGATCGGTCGTAGAGTCGTTACATAGTTATTTGGGTTGAAAAAAGACATACGTCCATCGAGTTCAACCAGAGAACAAAGTACATCGAGTTTAACCAGAGAACAAAGTACAACACCAGCACCAGCCTGCTCCCTCACATATCCCTGTTGATCCAGAGGAAGGGGATTATCAGGGTTTCTTCATATTCAAAAGCATTTTGTGAACGGCATTTGCTAAAGGTGCGTACACACGTCCAACTTTACGCCTGATTGTCATTTAAACTGGTCGTTTGAATGACTTGAAGTACAAACAACAAGTCGTTGAAATGTCCTGTACACACTGACCAACAAAGCGGCTGATATCCTAATCCTAATGTACATGTCGTTTAACCAACTTGATAATGGACAATGGGCTGGATAAAACAAAAGAGGTAGATTAAACGATTGATCAAACAACTGTATGTTTGAACATCTATTAGTTGGACAGATTAGAAGTTGTTTGTAAACACAAATGAACCTGACAGTCATTTGAACGACAGTAGGTCCAACTGATCCACCAAGCAGTTCGGGCAAATCGGCTGTTATCAGACCCTCGACTACACGTACACACGTCCAAGTTGTCGTTCAAACGAAAAGTCGGACGACAAGTTGGGTGGAAAATCAGGACGTGTGTATGTACCTTAAATCTAACTTCCAAAGTAGTAAAACACCAGCCTGCATCCCTACTTGTCTGCATACTATTTTGGCAGATAGACTACCAACTGTCGTTAAGGGAATGCTTTTGAAAACAAAGAAAACCCCGAGAATCCCCCATGAGGAGATGGACTAGTCCAAAACCTGTTGGTTCTGTCAGAGTTTAACTGCTTTGAAGAGGAAATGTAACCAAGGATTGAACTTTATCCCAATCAGTTTCCGATATCGCCTTTCCCATGAGAAATCCTAACCTTTTCTCAAACGGATAATTATGGGGGTCTGTATGGATGATATTATGGTGAAACTACTCCCACAGTGTGATGTCAGCACCTAGGTATTGACATCACACTGTTCGAGCCTTGTTGCATTGTGGGAAATAACAGCTGTTTCCAACTGCCAAAAAAGCAGCATCTCTTTCCACAAACATCACCTGCCAGCAGTAAAGATGTCCACATATGATACATTTCAGAATGTTAATCAGGGAGAGGAAAGATTTTACAGTGGGCAACCACTGACTAAATCACTTACAAATAATTATTGTAAAAATTAAGCACTTTTTTCATTACGCTATTTTCACTGCAGTTCCTCTTTAAGAAAAGGCTAAAAACCCATCTCTTTTCCCGAGCCCTTCAGAGTGCAGGGTCACAGCTCTTTGAGTCCCCAGGAAGAAAAGCGTTATTAACCACTTCACCCCCAAGGGTTTTTACCCTAACAGACCAGAGCAATTTTCACCTGTCAGCACTCCTACCTGTCATTCACCAATAACTTTATAGGCTCATACACACGTCTGATTTTACCAAATGACCGGTCGTTTGGACGTCAAATCGGGCGTGTGTACAAACGGTCGTTTAGCTGATAAGGCTGGTTTTCACAAGCGGATCCATCAAAATCTGTATGGCTATTATTGTGGTGAAACCCCTCCCACAGTGTGATGTCAGGGCCATGGTCCTGACAGTTTCCTGTCTGTGAACCTCATTACATTGTGGGAAATAGTTGTTTACAGCTATCAAAAAAGCAAGCAGCCTCTCCTTCCACTGACATCACCTGCCAGCAGTAAAAATGTCACCATGTGATAAATGCCAAAATGTAAATCAGGGAGAGGAAAATTTTTACAACAGGCAAAAGCTGACTAAATCATTTATACATAATTATTGTAAAAATGAAGCACTTTTTTATTACATTATTTTCACTGGAGTTCCTCTTTAAGGTACCCATATACTCATCGATTTCTGCCATTGATATACGGCAGATTCGCCCGCTCTGATTGACTCAGCTAGAAATTGATGCAGCAGGCAGCATGATTGATTGACCGATCAGTCGATTCCTGGCCAAATTTGATCGATTTACTTGATCGGTCCGGACAGAAAATCTAGGTCAATCGGCTGCTGGTGGCAGATCGATGGCCCATAGCGTTGCATTGGATGGAATAGTGCAACGCTGCATTTCAATGGATTTTCAATATATTTCATACTGAAATTGGAAAACTGTTCCTAGTGTGTGGCACACATCAGAAATACAGTGGCTTGCAAAAGTATTCGGCCCCCTTGAAGTTTTCCACATTTTGTCACATTACTGCCACAAACATGAATCAATTTTATTGGAATTCCACGTGAAAGACCAACACAAAGTGGTGTACATGTGAGATGTGGAACGAAAATCATACATAATTCCAAACATTTTTTACAAATAAATAACTGCAAAGTGGGTTGTGCGTAATTATTTAGCCCCCTGAGTCAATACTTTGTAGAACCACCTTTTGCTGCAATTACAGCTGCCAGTCTTTTAGGGTATGTCTCTACCAGCTTTGCACACCTAGAGACTGAAATCCTTGCCCATTCTTCTTTGCAAAACAGCTCCAACTCAGTCAGATTAGATGGACAGTGTTTGTTAACAGCAGTCTTTAGATCTTGCCACAGATTCTCTATTGGATTTAGATCTGGATTTAGAGCTGGACTTTGGGCCAATCTAACACATGTATATGTTTTGTTTTAAACCATTCCATTGTTGCCATGGCTTTATGTTTAGGGTCGTTGTCCTGTTGGAAGGTGAACCTCCGCCCCAGTCTCAAGTCTTTTGCAGACTCCAAGAGGTTTTCTTCCAAAATTGCCCTGTATTTGGCTCCATCCATCTTCCCATCAACTCTGACCAGCTTCCGTGTCCCTGCTGAGGAGAAGCACCCCCAGAGCATGATGCCGCCACCAGCATATTTGACAGTGGGGATGGTGTGTTCAGAGTGATGTGCAGTGTTAGTTTTCTGCCACACATAGCGTTTTGAATTCTGGCCAAAAAGTTCCATTTTGGTCTCATCTGACCAGAGCACCTTCTTCCACAAGTTTGCTGTGTCCCCCACATGGCTTGTGGCAAACTGCAAACGGAACTTCTTATGCTTTTCTGTTAACAAAGGCTTTCTTCTTGCCATTCTTCCATAAAGGCCAACTTTGTGCATTACACGACTAATAGTTGTCCTATAGACAGATTCCCCCACCTGAGCTGTAGATCTCTGCAGCTCGTCCAGAGTCACCATTGGCCTCTTGACTGCATTTCTGATCAGCGCTCTCCTTGCCTGTGAGTTTAGGTGGACGGCCTTGTCTTGGTAGGTTTACAGTTGTGCCATACTCCTTCCATTTCTGAATGATCACTTGAACAGTGCTCCGTGGGATGTTCAAGGCTTTGGAAATCTTTTTGTAGCCTAAGCCTGCTTTAAATTTCTCAATAACTTTATCCCTGACCTGTCTGGTGTGTTCTTTGGACTTCATGGTGTTGGTGCTCCCAATATTCTCTTAGACAGCCTCTGAGGCCGTCACAGAGCAGCTGTATTTGTACTGACATTAGGTTACACACAGGTGCACTCTATTTAGTCATTAGCACTCATCAGGCAATGTCTATGGGCAACTGACTGCACTCAGACCAAAGGGGGCTGAATAATTACGCACACGCCACTTTGCAGTTATTCATTTGTAAAAAAATGTTTGGAATCATGTATGATTTTTGTTCCACTTCTCACTGGTACACCACTTTGTGTTGGTCTTTCACATGAAATTCCAATAAAATTGATTCATGTTTGTGGCAGTAATGTGACAAAATGTGGAAAACTTCAAAGGGGTCGAATACTTTTGCAAGCCACTGTATTCCTGTCAGATTCAACCAAACAGACATCTAACAGGAATCTCTCTGATGGTCGAATCTGCTGGAAATCTATAAATGTATTGGTGCCTTTAGCTGCTTGGGTAAATATTTGCATTTTGATAAGTATGATTGTATATTTGCAAAATGCATGGAGACTGTTCCAGGGATTTTGATAAGCAGTGGCATGTTTGAAAAATGCATGGAGAGTGTTCCAGGTATTTTGATAAGCAGTGGCATGTTTGCAAAATGCATGGAGAGTGTTCCAGGTATTTTGATAAGCAGTGACATATTTGCAAAATGCATGGAGACTGTTCCAGGCATTTTGATAAGTAGTTATAAGGAACTTGCCTGTGAATGCTGATGCCCAGGCGGAATCCGCCACTTCCGCGTCTGGGGCGCTTGTTCCCCGCTGGGACACAGGTCGCGCTTCCTGATCGGTGGAGGGCGCGTTCTCAGTACGCGCTCCACTGCAGTCAGCTGACAGTTCAGCGTCAGCTGGCTGTGCGGCTGACATTTGGCAGGTGTGTCTGCTGTGATTGGATGTGCGGAGTGTGGCCAGCCACTGATTGGACAAAAGTCGTATTTAAACATGCAGAGTGTTTCCAGTCATCGCCCATGATAAGCACAGCTGTGGCTAGTTGCTGGGTGCACACTTATACTATCTGAACTATCTGGAATTGACCTTGGCTTGTATTTGACCATTTTTGTCTGCTGTTTACTAACCCTTGCTTGTACCTGGATACTCTTGTCTGTTGCCTGGACCGACCTTGCTTGTTACCTGGATACTCTTGTCTGCTGTCTGGACTGACTTTTGCTTGTTACTTGAATAGTCTTGCCTGCTGCCTGGACCGACCCTTGCTTGTTTCCTGGATACTCTTGCAGGCTACCTGGACTGACCCTTGCTAGTTGCCTGGATAATCTTGCATGCTGATCTTGCTTGAACTCTCTCGCTTGCTGCTTGGATCATCCACTGCCTGTTCCCTGAACTATCTGTCATTACTGGCAATGGACGCTGAGGGCCTCATCCTCCTAAAATCAAGGTGCTAGTCCTGTGTTATACTTATGAACTATTGAACTGCGTTATTCTTGCCTTCGTGGGGTTCTGGCGGTTTATTGTCCTCTCTACTGCAGTCTGTATGCCTTGCACGTTAAGACCTGGGGGTAACCGTAGTCAGGAGAAAAATAAAGTGTCCTATTCACGCGGGGGCTTGTCTATAGGCGAAGACCGTGGGCCGGGCTCAGAGCCGTGGCACTAGATTGGGGCATAGAGACTGATTGGGGACTTAAGCTGTCAAGCCTTACAGTAGTTGTGTGTTTGCAAAATACATGAAAACTGTTTCAGGCATTTTGATAAATAGCTGTATGTTTGCAAAATGCATGGAGAGTTTTCCAGGTATTTTGATAAGCAGTCTTCTGTGCCATCAGCGCGAAACTAGCCTAAAGCTAAGAACAGGTCGCTTGTGATTATTTCAGGCAACAGCTTAGAAGTGAATGATGTGAAGGGATGCTGTTCGTCAGCTTTGTTCTGTTCTAGGGAGAGGGGAGGAGGAAGGACAAGCAAGAGGGACCGTGTTATGGCAATTCCTGCAAGAAAAATTGTGTTTGGCTGTTAGTGATCCAACACAAAGGACCACTAACAACCATGTCAACCAGATTGGGAGGCATCTGTACGTACATTAGATTTTCCCAGATGATCTTATGTGTGTATGTAGCTTTACACAGCAACCTTACCCTTGCACAGTCTGTGGATGCCAATCCATTACACACTGACTGGAAATAACCTCTGCTGTGTTGACATTTCACTTTAAGCCATTCTACAATTCACATGTGTAATCCATCTTGTATTTATTCAGCTGATTTTACAGCGTGTCAGTGGATTGCTTCATGTTTCCTCCTAGCGGGGCGGACATTTGTTCCCTCTGTGTTTGCAACAACAGGCAGCGTATGCCGTAAAAAGCAGGAGGGGGGAAAAAAGTATTATAGAGGAGAAGATAATATTACCCTCCCACTATGGCAGACATAGTGACACACACACACACAAACATTCCAGCACAGAGCTCACTGTTCCACACAACAATAGGGGGTGTGTGGAGCAGGCAGAGAAGTTTGGTGGAGGGGTGGCATGAGGCACTGAGAAAAGATGGGGGGAGGAGGGATACGAATCATAAGAGGTGCAGTGACAGGAAAGAGAGAGGAAGCAGAGAGAATGAGGACAGGGGTAATCATTCTGTGCCCCCAGGCACAGAGATATAGCGGCTGGTGACAGTGACCAGTTACTGTGCTCAGCCCGTCAGCGCGCATCGCCCTGCGGCAGAAACCTGTCACTGCTCCCCTCAGGGCAGATCAGCACTAGACCTATTAGCAGAAAACAGCATCTCTCAGTGACAGAATCAGAAAAAGCTCACCCGTATGACAACCCTAACAAGGTGTATCTCCTTCTATCAAACTGCGCGCGTTAAAAATCACTGCTCCGGGCCCGCTGCCCAAAGGAGCTGACAATCTAATTCTGATTCCTAGTGCTGGTATCTGAGGCTGAAATTCCCACATCCCCAAACATCACATGTAGAGTCATTTCACTGAACACACTGCGAGAATCTTGCTTTTGTAGCCTGGATGGAGGGGGTTTGTCTCCGTGACCAGCTTTATTTCCTGTCAAAAACTAAACCTTGACTAGAACAGTCACTATCTACCTGTAAAGTCTTTTCTTTTTGTCACACTCAGTCACTGAGTCTGTCACAAAGCAGTATTGGCTGATCTCCAATTTCCTGAGGCACTTACCTAAACAAATAAAAATGCACTTTATGCACTCTCTGTCAGTCAATTGGTTAATATGTTAATCTTTTAAAAATGTTGGTGTACTTATACTTAGTTAAAATGTTTTAACATGAGGTTCTGATCAATTAGGTCAGGTTTCCAATGATGCCGGCATCTGTCTCTTTGATAAACGCTGCCAATAGGTCTGATGTGAGTACTCCAGACATTATTACACTAGAAGAGAAAAACATATATCCTACTGGGAGATGAGGAATCCACAGTGACAATCGCTGCACACTATGTCACAGCATGCCACAGACTGAGAGGAGCATAACGGAACTGTAAACCTAAAAAATGTCCACAGACTGCTTAGCCACTGTCCCTCTACCCCACCCCCTCCCATGTCCCCCTTTTTCCCCTTGCATTGGCAATACCTGTAATGAATCTTGATCATGCCAATAAAGCTAACTTTGATTTGATTTGATGTGAATTCCTCCAGTCGTACCATGCATGACTATGGCGATTCGTATGCATGATGCTAAAAAATGCTGCTGACTGTCCCCACGCGCCAATTCGGAAGCAGCCTATTGATTTTCATAGGCTGCAATTCCTTGTCCAGATTTGCGTGTGGGGAATCCCAGTCCCAAGTGAAAATGAGCCCTTTTGCAATATTCTGCATGAGGCTGTGTTCCCACTTCAGTGCAGAAGCAGACATTTTTTTGTCCGTTCTCCAATCATTGCTAAACAGACATATTTTATAAATAGGAGCCGTTCACACTTGTCACTTTGTAATCGATACGTGGGGTCCATTTGGGGAAGCAGACCGCACTTCAGTGCAGTCTGTGATAATTTCAGGCAGGCAGATGCATTCCCCAACATAGCCTCTGGGGGTAACGCA
Organism: Hyperolius riggenbachi; assembly: GCF_040937935.1. NCBI lineage: Eukaryota > Metazoa > Chordata > Amphibia > Anura > Hyperoliidae > Hyperolius > Hyperolius riggenbachi. Next base: position 108,611,168 of record NC_090648.1, on the reverse strand, counting down.
TCTGACCCGGGATACAGTCGGATATTACACTGCCCGATTCCGCTGACCCGGCGCAAGTGGGAACCGAGCCTCACTCTGGAATCACTGCTTCAGGAAGTGCTGACAAGATCTGCATAGATAAAGATAAGGTGTGCAGAGGGACAGTTTACAAAGATAAAATGGAAGGAACACTACACAAGCAGTTGGGAATATAGAAGCACCTTTTTTCAGAAAGGGATCAATATGCACTGAAGCTAGTTTACTAGCAATATAACCAGTCTGCAAAACCTCTGCCTCCTGATTTATACCCACAAATGCCATAGCAATCCATGCGTTTCACAGATGAAGGCCAAAACAACCTGAAACAGCTGTTTTTACAATAACAACATTAACAATAACATTTCTATAGAGCTTTCCTCCCATAGGACTCAAAGCGCTTAGGCTTTCTCAGATTCAGTAATTAGTAGTAGGGTGAAGTATTAGCACAACAAAAATTATATTTCTGCAAATGCCAAACTGAACAGGTGGGGTTTCAGTCTGGATTTAAACTTCCACAGATGGAGCTGTCCTGATCTGCTGAGGTAAGGAGTTCCATAATGTAGGAGCGGCATGACAGAAGGCTTCCGGGACCAAAGATTTCCAGGTGGACTCTGGGTATGACTAGATTATTAGAACCTGTGGATCTGAGATTGCGGGGATTTTTCAATTTGGATTAGTATGGTAGTGTAAATTAAACAAGCAATAGGCATGTAGTAAACCAGTGGTTATGGATGAGAGCTTGGCCTTTCATGGACAAAAAAAAAAAAGATTAAAATATTATTTTTTTTTAAATACTTTATTTAAACAAACTTTTCATCCAAAAAATGTACAGGGAGATATGACATCACTTCAATCAGTAGAGTACATATACAGTTGAGCAAAGTATTTAGTGAACATTTCTCATGTATTGAACAAACGTACCGTACAAACGTTCACTGTAAGGGCAGTCATTGTTAACAGGCACTCTCCCCAAGTAATAATACAGTGTCGTCAAACCTATGTGGTTTGCTAATAGGTTAGATCGTTTTATTATAGAGTCAAAACAAAGTGCAATTGTAATATCCTAAAGTAAATAGAAACCTATAACTTGCAATTAACAGTTTTAAGATTCTATGCCTGGCCTATGAATCTATGCACAAAACCTGCCCTACCTACATCTTGGAGCTTGTTCACAGGTATACACCAGGCTGCCCACTCTGGTTCTCCAACGACCTTAGCCTAACTGCCCCATGCATTTCCCACTCCCATGAGCACCTGCAGGATTTCTCAAGAGCTGCCCCACCCTCTGGAACTCCCTTCCACCACCCATCAGACTCGCCTCTTCCTTCAACTCATTCAAGCAAGCCCTCAAAACCCACCTCTTCAAGATGGCCTACCCACCACCCCCTACCGCATAGTAACTCTCTGCTGAATACTTATTTTACAGCCCTACCTAGGGTGTCCATCTCCCCTCTTAAGACTTAAGATTGAAAGCCTTTGACAGGGTCCTACCTTCCCGAGTGCCCTCTACATAATTGTGTACAACTTTCCTATGACTGCCTCGTACTTGTATTATTGAGCCTACCTAACCAGCCCAAAATCACATGATCATGTATTTTGTACCGTTTGCCTTGTATAGCTTTGTCCTATGTTGTATAACCTTAGATCTGTCATGCCTTGTATCATTGTATGTATTTGTCCAGCGCTGCGTAATATTGTCCAGTGCTGCATAATCCTACATAATAAAACCCCTTTGTCTCTGCGTCCGTGTGTGTCCGTGTGTGTGTGTGTGTCTGCATTTGCGATACTGCGTATGTGCCGCAGGGACACCCTTTGGACAGAGCAGGACAGCCAGGAGGCGTTTTTAAACGGGCTAAGTCACTAGTATTGTACAAATACAATACATTATAATAATAACAAAATTGTAGGTTCAAGAAGTCTGCATCTTCCCTTTCATGGCTCTTCAAAGGATCAGAGAAATAACCTACTGTATTCAACATACTCAATGCCAGGGATAAGAGTTCCCTGAGACCGATTTCACATTGTCAATCAGCATTTGCATTGCAGCGTGATTGGACGATCGCATCGCACCACAACGCTAAAAACAAGCCTTGTAGATACCTGTGGTAATGCGTGTTACTGTAACTCATGTTGGCAAAATGTACCATAATTGAGGCTCTCTACTGCTCACTTCCTGTGGCAAAAACACATATTGCAAGCAAGTGTACTGAAAAAGTTTGCTTTTGCGTATGCGCACCACAACGCCAATGTACATCACCGCAGATGTTGGACCATAACGCGCTGTTGCCCTAGTGTTAAATCGCCTACTTGCGTTGCATCACATCCAGTATGAAATGTCCCATAGACTTTCATTGATTTAGCGTCACACTGCGGTAAAAAAGGGTAACGCAACGCAATGAAATCGCACTGTGAACGGGCCCCAGAGAGTTGCGCTATTGTGAAAGCACTTGTATAAATTCACTGGAAGGGAGGAGGCGCCCCCAAAAAATAACCATGGATGTAATAAACATAAAATGGCTTACCTCTAAGAAGAAGGCGCAACGCCAATATAAGAAATACATTTTAATAATCAGACACAAAAATTTCTAAAATTAAAATTATTAAAATGTTTGTGTTTGATTTCTAAAATGTCTTTCTTATATTGGCATTGCCCCTTCTTCTTAGAGGTAAGCCATTTTATGTTTATTACATTCATAGTTATTTTTCGGGGCGCCTTCTCCCTCCCAATGATATTGTTTACAGCCCCCTGGCTATTAGAGGTTGCTGTCAATTGTTTGTTTTGTGCAACCAAACAATCGTTTTTTCTGAAGTGCGACCCACACATCTGAAGACAAAGAACCCGAGTGGGGATGGGATTTCCTCACTTGTTTTTGTATTGTGGCTGCTGGTCTTGCAACTCACCTTTGTACCTCATCACTTTGTATTTATCTAGAACTTGACATTAATATACTACACCATAGGGGGTTCCTGGTCTCGGGACTCCTCTTGACTACACACCTCCCCACATTTGTGTAAATTAGCTGGGCATATCTGTAAAGGGACTCAGAGCTGACTCAGAGCTGGAAAATGAAAAAGATTTTATACCTACCTGGGGCTTCCTCCAGCCCCATAAGCTCCGATCGCTCCCACACCGCCATCCTCCGCTGCCCGCAGCTGCGGGTACCGGGTCCCGTCACTGACGTCAGTAGCAGCCAGCTATGCAGAAGTGCGCCCTCTACGTTTCTCTCCAGCAGCTGCTGGAGAGATACGCAAACAGCGCACTTCTCTTACACTAGACTTGCCCCGTCTGACGTCAGTGACGGGACCCGGTTCCCGAAGCTGCGGGCAGCGGAGGATGGCGGCGTGGGAGAGATTCAAGCTTTTGGGGCTGGAGGAAGCCCCAGGTATGTAAAAAAATATTTTTCATTTTCAGCTCTGGTACACTTTAACCCCGAGTTTCAAGCAACCAGCAAGCAAAATTATCCGGCATCAGCCAATACCCATTGGTGCCGAATTAACAAAACTGTACTGTATTTGCAGACTGTGTTACATGTGTGCTGGAACTGAGAGGAGGAAGAATTAAGCTTAATAAAAATGTAGGCTGGATGGGGAACATAAGTGCACATATCTCACTAACAGAATTAAATCCCCTAAAGATCGGAACAGCTGTTGGATTAACTCTCCAACATCTACCAAAGTCTCTTATCAGATCTCGGGTGGATTGATAACATGCCATGCTGAGCAGGCCATGCACAGTAGCGGCTACACACAGAAAGGTACAAACGCCTGCATGCACGGATGTCACAGGCATATGGACAAAAAACAAGTCTGCATTCATAGAATCTCCTGAAATTATTTCCTGAAATTATAATAGTGTTGTGTTATATATGATCATATTAAGGTACCAAAACATTTTAGTGGAGTTCTTCCTTAAAGTGGACCTGAACTCTTGCACAGGACAAAAGGAAAACCTAGAGAAATGCACCCTGTATGTATTTAGAGAGTTTAGCCTGTCTAATTCCCCCTCCTCTGTGTCTAATCACAAGTTGTAATTGGATCTCTCAGATGTGTCAGCTGACTGTTATGGCAGATAAGCTAATTCAAAGGCACAGGATGTTAATAATATATCTGATTTAATGAAAGCAAGAAGTAGATACACTACAGATTTATTGCATGATTTGTATCAGCTGCTTGGTTACTGTGTTGTACTGGTCCAAGCCCTATCCCATACAGCCAAATCAATCCTTGCCATGTACTGAGGAGGACCAAAAGTCTGAAACAGGCTGTCTGCATGTGGGGTTGATGTGACTCTGTATAATTTAAAGAGACTCTGAAGCCTCTTAAAAAACGGGTTTTACCTTTTAGTTCGGTTAAGCATGTTTGCCCCTGCTAAAACTCTGCTATTCCACGGCAGAAGGAGGGTTTTTACCCCCCAAATCCCCTGGGGCACATTGCGGGGCTCCTTCCGCATAGAGGCAGAGCTTTGGGCTGTAGCTCTGCCTTCATGCGTGTCAATCGCCACTGATCGCCGCCTCTCCCTGCCCCTCTCAGTCTTCTTTCACTGAGAGGGGCGGGGAGAGGCGGAGATCCGCGGGCAGATTGACGCGAATGGAGGCCGAGCTACAGCCCTAAGCTCTGCCTCCCCGGGCAACAAAATCCACTACCAGGAAAGTCATGGATTTTTGCCCTAGGATTTGGGGGGTAAAAAACCCTCGTTCTGCCGCGGGATAGCGGAGTTCTAGCAGGGGCAAACATGTTTAACCTAAATAAAAGGTAAAAACCTGTTTTTTAAGTGGCTTCAGAGTCTCTGCAAAGTTATAGGCTCGCTATAAGTTCTGGATGCAAGCCTGGCTTGAGGAGCATAAAGAGATCATTTGCATATTCAGTAGCGGTGCATTGTGGGTAGCCACAGATGTTACTTAAAGCTGGATTATCGCAAGTACCTTCTGTTTTAAGAAGGCAAACCACACCAAGCATTGCTTTTTAGCAGGGCTTTTCGGTCTCTTTTAGCCCCCTTGTACCTTCCTAGTGGTTTGGGTCACCCTTGGTTACTCTGTTGTATCAGCTGCAACAAAGAAATGTGTTTCTTTGAAGGTGATTATGCTGTTGCGTATCTTTTAGAGCAGAGAGGAAGTTCTGAGTTCAGGTCCGCTATAAAGCAATCAGTGCAGTGTGTGACCTCCTGGCACTCACGTATGAACTGGTCATGGCTGACCCCAGAGCAGCAAAGCACTGAGGTGCCATTGTGCTGAGACAGCTCAGCTGCGGCTTCCTAATTTATGGGCGCATGTGTTCCCTTCGGATGAGCTGTGTTAGCACGTTATGTGTGTGTGTTCTGTTTGGGAGAGTGCGCGTGCAGCCCAGCATAAGCTAATAGGATTGAAGTGCAAATACATTTTTTTTTTCTTTTCGCCGTTGGTCTGTTTTTTTCTGTTTTATGATTTGCTTTCAATTCCCTGCTCACATTTGTTATTGTAGACTCTTAACCTTTATTTTTTCTTTTCTTTTTTTTCATACTGGGACTGCGAGAATGTTTGTGACTCAGTTCTGTGAGCAGCTCTCTCTGTTTTTAATTATCTGGGTTTGTTTGTTTTTCTTTTCTTTTTGTTTAACTTTTAATTGCTTTACTATAGCTATAAAGAGAAAAAAAAATATGCTGTGTGCGTAAACCAATACCCACATAAATATATACGGCTCGCATTCTGGTGTAGGCTGTTAGTGGTAACGCTATATAAAAATGTATGAATCTCAGGCCGTTTGGGAATAGCATTTGTGAAAGCTGAGAGGCAGTAGGCCTGATTTACTGCGGATGTCCCAGGCTGGGGAAGCACCGGCAAACTTAACAGATCCAACAAACCTGGCCCACAATCTTCCTCTATTATTGGATGTCAACAGATTCAGTCCTCATCTGGGTCAGGGCAGATCATGCCAGATTAACCCTCCACACTCTGCACAAAGCAGGGAGTTTTACCGAAACATTTCTGTTAAACAAAAGGGATTCTTATTGGTCACTGCAGTAACTGCATAAACCGACCAACATTCATCAAAGTGATCTCATGACCCGTTCTGTCAAAATAATTACCATCAGGAACATGTTTATATACTTTTTACCCCAACTGTCACTCCCCACTTCCGCATACATGCAAAATGGGCGCCGGAAATAGCTGCTGGTAGGATATAGGTAAAATTACAGATATTCTACTATTGTACAGTGGTAATTCCCAAAAATATCAGTACATTTTACAGAGGTTTTGCCATTGCTAAACCTAACCCTATTCTCACACAGAGCTCTCCCTCTATCAATGCTTAAAGAGAACCTGTACTGAGTAAAATTATTTAAAATAAACACACGAGGTAACTTCAAATCAACATTGAATAGTTACCTTGCCATCAGTTCCTCTCAGAAGCTTACCATTTTCTTCTTACAGTGATCCCTTCCAGTTCTGACAACATTTTGTCAGAATTGAAATATATCAGTTGCTGTCAGTTATAGATCAGTTGCTGTCAGTTACAGCTGAGAGGAGAACTGATGTGTCCATGTTTCCCTATGGCTCAAGTGGGCGATGTTACAGTTTAACAGTGTGCTGACCAGGAAGCTGTTATGGGGTAATAGCCATTTTCAAAATGGAGGACGGAGAATTCCATTGATCACAGTGGAGAAACAGGATGCAGGAGAGGAAAAATAGATTGAGGAGTAGACTACACGGGAGGTAATTATGACTTGTGTATGTTAATTTTGACTTTTAATGTTCAGTTCAGGTTTTCTTTAACCCTACCTGACCCCCCAACCACTGATGCCTAGCCCCAACCATCCCCTAACTACTGCCTAATCCCAACCAATCCGCCCACACCACTGAGGCCTAACCCTAACCAACCCCCTACCAATGCCTAACCCTAACCAGAAACACTAACTATCACTAACCTTTGGCTAGATTCACACTGGGGCGTGGCGTTCCCTGTACAAACAGGATCGCAACGGAGGGGAAAAGTGATGCACACATTGTATGAAAAGTATGCTTCACCACAGCTGCAAACGCACACGTTGTCCGATATTGCGCGTTATTCCGACAGATTCCACCGGTGTGGTGTGCCAGTGAGCTAATGTAAATGTACTATTACAATAAAATTGCATTGCATAGCAACACCATTCTATTGCCTAACACAACACCCCAGTGTGAATGTAGCCTTTAGAGTGACCCTGAAATGAGTCACTGCCACTGTATATGAGAGTGAGGCCGCATTGTATACAAACTCACTACCTCAGCAGCTAGGGCTGCTGTCACAAGCACAGCTCTGAGCTACCGTAGCTGGATCAGAATCTGACTGTGATTCAACTACTCTCTCCCCCCCGCCATATAATCTGGTTGTACTAAAGGTGCATACACAGGCATAATAATTGGCGTCCTTAATGATAGTGCATGTATTGTTAGGGTGACAGTTTGGTGCACAAGTGCCATACAGACATACTGTTTGGCTATAGCTGAGCAACGTGTACGGTTTCATGGAGAAGGGAAGAAGAAAAAAGCAGTGGAATACGGCCAGGATGCAGAGTGGGTGGAGCAACAATGTCTCCACCATTCCATTTTATACAGCAGTAATACCTAGCTGTTTTTAACCATTTTCGGAACAAAGCAGTTGGAATCTACGTCCTGCTGGTGGTTGTGCGGCTCTGGCAGGACGTAGAGTCCAACTATTCACTGCCGCGCACTCACGCCACCCTTGTAGCTGTTTAGTCACTGCACCCGCTCGCTCTGCTGTATAAATGACATTAGAGCTTCCGCATCTTGGTCAGGAGCCAATATCATTGGCTCCTGACCCCATGATTACTGTTAGCCAATCACAGTAATCACAGTGTACAACAGGGAAAGGATGTGTTTGATCCTTATGGTGCCAGAGCCGTCCGGTACCGAAAGGGTCAAACAAATTTTATTTGTGAAGTAGTCAAATAAAGTTAACTTTTGTCTGAATCCAACTAAATCAAGTCTTCTTTGGGAAGGTAAGTCCACCACTACCTCCCTTTTTTAAACTGTGTTTAGCCCGTTAGGTCTATGGGCACCTTAACTCTTGTTTGTGAGTATTATTCTATATACAATACAATTGACCATTTATCTAACTTACTACACTATTGGTGGCTCTCGGTATTCCATTTTGCCTTTTGTGCAAATTTTAGTGGATTTTATAAATGCTCGGAACATTGAATAAGCCTGAGCAAAATATAAAAATAAAACACAGAATCATAATTTACAATTCTAGATTCCACACATCCTAAGAAAACAAACATTTAGAATCTGGTATACAATTGGTTGGCTGCTAATAACCGAAACAAAAAACCATCCCTTATCAACCCACCCTTTCCTCCCACCTCCTTGTCATCTCTGGAAGTACGCTAAAACCTCCCAAATACCTGTGATATCGCCAACTTTTCCAGAGTGCCCTGGATTTGTTCTATGAGGCACCACTTAGGGCTCATTCACACTAGAGGCGTTTTTCGCTTTTTTTAAGTGCTGGTGATTTTTCAAAATCGCCCTGTAAGTGCTTACACCATTATTCTCTATGAGACAGTTTCCGATCCGCTCAGAAAAGCGGTGCATGGGACGTTTTTGAGGTGATTTTGCCTCAATGGAAGGTATAGGAAAAACGCAAATGCTCACAAAATTGCTTTGTGCAGCGATTGTGTTTGCGTTTTCAAGAATAAATACATTGTATTTATTATTTTCCGGATCATAGAGTTCTCTTCCTGACTGACGTCAGGAAGTGTAAAAACGCAATCGCTCGGCAAAACAACTTGGAAAAGCGGTTCACAAAAAAAAAAAAACAGCGCGCAGGTAATCGTCGGGAATCCGAAATAAAAATCCCCTCAAAAAACGCCAAATGGGGACGGACACGCGAACGGAATGCAATGTGAACAAGGCCTAAGTGTCTTTAAAATTTGGGAAAATCAGTTTGTGGTTTCCCTCCAGGTATATATTGCTAATATATAGAGTTTCCATTTCTTGAACAAAACTTAGTTGGTGATAGCATCCAGTTTGTCCTGGTGGAAAAGATGAGTCAACCCCTCCTTGACGTCCCACACCGATGGGGTGCTTGGATAGATCCATTAAAGATCATCTTATGGGAGGCAACAATGATAAGATGTGCCATTTTACTCATAAAGCGCTTGGGTTCAGCACTGGACCCTGATGGGGTTCAGAGTAATTAAACAGAAGCAGTAGTGGAGAAGCATCTAATGGTATCTTGCATTGGGCAGCGCGGTGGCGTAGTGGTTAGCTCTCTCGCCTTGCAGCGCTGGGTCCCTGGTTCGAATCCCAGCTAGGGCACTATCTGCAAAGAGTTTGTATGTTCTCTCCGTGTCTGTGTGGGTTTCCTCCGGGCACTCCGGTTTCCTCCCACATTCCAAAAACATACGGATAAGTTAATTGGCTCCCCCTAAAATTGGCCCTAGACTACAGTACTTACACTACATAATTGTCACGCTTGGAGGTGTATTCTCCACGGTCAGCACGCGATGCATAAGCTGACGTGAAGGGGGTACACACACCAGCACAAGGAATCAGGATATCCCCAGTTTAGTGGAGGAGAGGACTGACTCCAATAGGAGATTGTGGCGCACAGAGCCGATGCAGATCCGAACAGCCACAAACAATACTTTCGTGAAAACGTCTCAGCGCAAAGTAGCGCTGAGCGCATAACCCAGAACTGAGGAGATCAGGACAGGTAGACAGAATGAACGCTTGCTTAACTAGCCACTACTTAGTGACAGCAAGCGTCCACAACAAGACAGACTGGAATGAGGCAGCCAATGCGTTTGCAGCGATGGCGTGCCTCACAAAGACAGGACAGGATAGTCAGGAAATAGCAGGATCAAGATAGATGAACGTAACACAGATAAATATACAATAAGTATGTTTTCCTAGCGTATTACAATTACAGCTATCAATGAAACTATTTGTAACGTCTGACTAACATATGTATATATCGGCAATGAACCGATATATGACATAAGCAGGAACACTGACTAGAACTGGAGCAATACAGGGAACAGGACTCAGAAGGATTCGCTATCTCTTCGCAGAGATGAACGCAATCCACAAACGGAAACAGGACAGGATTCAGAAGGATTCACTATCTCTTCGCAGAGATGAACGCAATCCACAAACGGGACCAGGAACAGGATAACTAGCTCAGCACGGGTGATCACGATACGCGCATCCACCAAAACGTGCTGGAACTGACTAACTGAACACAGGATATAAACAGTTCGTGTACGTATATATCAGCGTCACTGATGTATCAACGTAACACGAATACAAGGAAAATAATAAACGTGCTGGTATGCATATATATGGGCAATGAACCAATATATGATGCAAAACCAGCAAAGTATCTTTAGAACAAGAAACACGGTCTGGGGCTGAGCAACAGCATGACTAGCTTACACTGAAACTATGATAGCCCAAGGAAACCCTGCAGGAAGCAGATCTTTATACTGAGGTCATCCAATGGGAGCAGACATGCAGATTCCCACACAGGTGAATGATAATCAGTCACAAGCTGACAGCAGGGAAAGGCAGACAAAGCTATGCAGCTTGCATGGAAAGAGATCAGAACTGCCTCAGCAGCACTACTACTGCCAGCAATACCTGCTGCAGCAGCGATCATAACAATAATATAGACATATGGCAATGGTAGGGATTAGATTGTGAGCTCCTTTGAGGGACAGTTAGTGACAAAATATATATATATATATATACACTGTACAGCGCTGCGTAATATGTCGGCGCTATATAAAAATACTAAATAATAATAATAATACAGACTTAAAGAACTACTGTAAGAAAAAAAGTGCCCTGGGGGATACTTACCTCAGTAGGAGGAAGCCTCTTGATCCTAAAGTGGCTACCTTCATCCTCCTGTTCAGCCCTGTTCCTGTGCTGCGACCCCTGAACTCTTCAGAATCTTAACTACCCCCTCCCAACCAGCTCCTCCTCCACCCTATCCTTTCCTCACCTCCTTCACTCCTACTACCACTGAGGAAGTCAACCACCTACTGCAGACTTCCCATACCACTACCTCCCCCTTGACCCTATTCCTTCTGATTTACTCCAGCCTCACTTCATGGATTTGGCCCCAGTCCTCACTACCCTGTTTAACCTCTCCCTATCCACAGGCACCTTCCCCTCAGACTTCAAGCAGGCCACTGTACTACCCCTGCTCAAGAAACCCTCCCTCGGCCCCTCACTACCCTCCAACTACTGCCCTATCTCCCTCTACCCCTTTTGCCTTAAAACTCCTTGAGCGTCTGGTTCAAAAACGCCTGACCCAGTACCTCAATGCCAACTCACTGCTAGACCCACTGCAATCTGGATTTCGGCCTTCCCACTCAACCGAAACAGCTCTCACCAAAGTGGTCAATGACCTTGCCTTAGTTAAAGCTGAAGGTAAATACTCCATTCTCCTCCTCCTTGACCTTTCAGCAGCTTTTGACACAGTAGATCATCCCCTACTCCTCCAGTCCCTCCAGTCCATGGGCATTCACGACCTCGGCCTGACCTGGATTTCATCCTACCTCTCCAGCCACTCCTTCACAACCTTCCTCAATGAGTCCTAACCTATCCGCATCCATCCTCAAACACCTCTCGGTGGGAGTCCCCCAAGGCACGGTCCTTGGCCCCCTACTGTTCTCCCTATAAACATCCACCATTGGCATTGTTATCTCCTCCATGGGTTTTAACTATCATCTGTATGCAGATGACACCCAGATCTACCTCCACATCCAGTGTTCTCCCCAGGCTCTTTAAGCCGGGTGCTACACCCGGCCAGTTTTGGTGAGCACCCGGCTGTCGTCGGCTCACCTCCTCCTATGTTGTAAGCAGAGTTTTGCAGAGAAGCTCTGGTCCTGCATTCTCTCATCCCGCCCCACCTGGCTACTTTTTCATGCCACCCGTCTGGAAAACATTTCTGAAGAGAACACTGACACCCCTGACATATCCCCCACTACCATGGACAAGGTCTTAGATCAGCCATCTCCTCCTGGATGTCTGCTAGGTTCCTGAATCTAGATTGTCTAAATCTAGACAAAATAGAATATAATTTTCCCACCACGGCCATTGCTGAAACTCCCGGATGTGCATGTCACTATTAACCACACTACCATTCGCCCTACCTCTCAAGCCCGTTGTCTGGGTGTCACCCTGGACTCCGCACTCTCCTTCACTCCCCACATCCAAAACCTCACAAAGTCCTGCAACTTCCACCTTTGTAACATCTGCAAGATCCGCCCCTTCCTGACCTCTGCCACCACCAAATTCCTCATCCATGCCCTCATAATTTCCTGCCTTGACTACTGCAATGCCCTTCTGTCTGGTCTCCCTATGACCCGAATAGCCCCACTGCAGTCCATCATGAATGCGGCAGCCAGAATTATCCACTCCTCCCATTGTTCCACCACGGCGGCTCCCCTCCGTGAATCCCTCCACTGGCTTCCTATCCAGTCCAGAATCAGATTCAAGATACTGTGCCTGACCTACAAATCTGTCCACAAAACCTGTCCAACCTACATTTCCGATCTTACTCAGAGATACACACCTAGCCGCTCACTCCGCTCCTCGAATTAACTTCGCCTGATGCCCCACCCCGCATCACCAAGTCCCATGCACGCCTCCATGACTTCTCAAGAGCTGCTCCAACACTATGGAACTCCCTACCTCCACCCGTTAGAGCAGCCCCCTCCTTCAACATCTTCAAGAAGGCCCTTAAAGGGGTTCTTTCGCGAAAAAAGTAGGCAGTTAAAAAATGTGACAGATGACAGGTTTTGGGCCAGTCCATCTTTTTAAGGGGGATTCTCAGGGCTTTCTTTGTTTTCAACAGCATTTCCTGAACAGCAGTTTAACTGCCAAAATAGCAAGATACCAGCCGGCCTCCCTAATCACTTGCACACTATTATGTCAGTTAGATTTTGCAACTGTTGTTCAGGAAATGCTGTTGAAAACAAAGAAAGCCCTGAGAATCCCCCTTAAAAAGATGGACTGGCCCAAAACCTGTCATCTGTCACATTTTTTAACTGCCTACTTTTTTTCGCGAAAGAACCCCTTTAAAACTCACCTTTTCACTTTGGCCTACCACCCCACACAAGTGCTGTACACCCGCAGCTGAACTCTGGACCCTACCTTATGCAGCTCTTTATTGGGACTAGCTTGAATGGTGGATAATGGACTTAAGGGACATGGGGGTCCAGGAAGTCGTGAAAACTGGTCATTGTAGCTACTGCGGCATTCTACTAACTTTACTGAGGAAATGTGACAGTAACTGAACATAATCTAGCTGGTGTTTTGTTGTGTTTATAAGCGACAGGTAGTGATGAGCAGAAAAGTCAATTAAAATGCAAATTCCTTTTCAACAGGAACTTGTATTTTGGGGGCCTGTTCCTAGAGGCTAATCAGATTACAGAGTTGTCAATGAATTACACTGCTACTCCTCCCGAGCATGATTAGCTCCTGCATTACATTATCTATGAAAACTACACACAGACCTCTAGGGACACACGAAAAAGGACAACTTTTGATATATTTATTCTTAGCCAAATTCTCTTAGGCCGTGTACACACTTCCAATGGATGTTGCCCATCGGGGATGAGAACCTGGCCCCCTTGGGCGACATCGCTGGACTAAGCTACACACATACAGGCTGCAGGTGGAGGAGCAGCACGAACAATGGGATCGGCGTCAATGGGAGCAAGTAGATCCGCTGAACAGAACGCTCGCCGGTTGGGGGTCTCTGGCTGCCATACCAACACCTGTCGGCTGAGGCAGTTGACATCAGCCGCCTCAGCCGACTTAAGTCAGGAGTGTGTACGAGGCTTTAAGGTGCCCATAAACGACTCAATTTTCAGCATCAATATCTGGCAGATTTCATCATAATGATCGAATCTGGCAGACATCGATGCCGCAATGTGGCCAGGCCAGGGGTCTGTCGTGCTACCAGCGTGTCTGACTGAGCCTTTCCGAGCAAGATCGTTCCAGAATTTCAGGCAGAAATCGATCAAAACGATCAACCTGGCCATTTCCCCCATGTAAAATATGTACCCCTGGGCCAGTGATGAGTATTGCAGGATCCCCTGTACGCTGGTGCACCTCTTCCTGTGTTTCTCCATGGCCACCGGGGTGCCTGTACCATTTGACACTGCCGCATGTATGTACGTGTGGCGAGGACCGGGAGGAAAGGCACCCTGGGTGGCCATGGAAAAAGACTGGGGACACATGAGGAAGTGCGCCAGCGTATAGGGCAGCCTGCAATACTCACCATGGGCATGGGGGAGGGGGCACTATACAGTACATTAAATCTGTTTGTACTACACTGGCAGCAATAGATCCCTTTCTGATCAGATTTGATAAGAGAGGGATCTATCTGATAGTTGAATCTACTGATTATCTGCCAGTGTATGGGCACCTACATTTCAGTGTGGTCCTGGTAAGGAGGGCACAGTAGGCACTGCTTTCCAAATGTGTAAAAAAAATGTAAATAAAATCTGCAAATATGCAAAAAGTTGAAAAAGAAAAATTGACATTTTATTTCTACTGAAATGTTACTGTCTACTTCCTGATGCTGGGCCCACCATATGTTATACAGTGAAGGCCGAGGTGAGGGTCGCAGATGACAGGACTGCTCTTCGTAAGGTAAGCCTGGGTGACACAAATAGTAAAAGCACAAATCCAGTGAGTCATTTCTAACAATCTGAGAGTTCATGCTTCAGGTGTGAATGGGCCTCCCTCAGAAAAGGATTAAGATGAAATGGGGCCCTAGACAAAATAGCAGTTTTTGCGCCAACCTCTGGCTTTTTAAGTAAGATTTGGTGGGCAACTGCCTAGGTTTTCCTTGTACATGATCTGGCTCTGACCCTCACTACAGCACATATTTGTCACCGGTCATGGAACCTCTCTAGGTTTGTCTCTGCTGCTAAAACATCATAAAAATACCTTTACATATATTTCGGTTTTATAGATTTCTAGGAAACAGTTCTAGCTCTGAATATACTACTGGAGGATAAAGCAGCTGACTCACTGAAGCCACTACATCTTTATCACTGTTATTGTAACAACAGACAGAAGCTTCCTGCAGACACACAAAGGCAGATGAATGACTGGGCGCGATCCAGCAGCCTAAGGGCACAGAAAGCTACTGCCGGTAGAGGGCCTATGGACACATACAGTCAGCTCACAGCTGAGAGAGCAGAAAGCAGGCCTCCTCAGTATCAGGCTGCCTATGGCAGGACCATCTAAAATAATGGTGGCCTGGAAGGCACATTTGGCCAACCAGGTATCCCCCTGCAGCCTGCCAGCTAGGCGGTGCGTTTCCTATTCTGCAAATGCCACCTCCCACAAATGCAAACTCCCCCTACTCCCCTGTTACTCAACTCCCGTCTCACTACGCTGTGCTCAGAGATGGATAAAGATTCAATAGGGCCCTAGGCAAGGAGGTAGATTTGGGGGCCCCTTGAGGTCCTTTTGGTAAGTTGAAGCGAAGAGAGGTCAAAGTAGGTGGCAGGTGGGCCCCTTGACACCCATTAGGCCCAAAGCACCTGCCTAGGTTGCCTGGTGGATGACCCTGCTCTGCCTGTGCTCACCTGATCACCAAACTACCGGTGTTGATTATCGGTGTCACAAATCAGCACCCGGTCTGGCCAGGAGAAGAAAGGCCAGAGGAAGAGATGTGCTGCTGCAGAGAGCAGCAAGTGAGGTAGGTAGGAGATGGTATGGGAAGAGCATGGTGGGGACAAGATAAATGCATCAGGGTCATAGTAATTTCCCAGGCCCTGTTATTGCAATCCTAGATACTATCAGTGCAGTCAAGGTCCCTGTCTGTGTGGTCCCAGTAACCAACATTGTAGCATTAAAGTACCCCTGAACTGGGTTTTGCTCACCATACTTTTCATTGTGTTCTATCTGTCGTGCTGTGACCTATGTCACAGCAGCATTCTCAACCTCAAGAGCCCCCCCTCTGTTCGGCAGTAATATTCGACTGAGCAGAGCGTCGGTTATGGGCAGGGAGGAAGTGGCAGTTCCCCCTCCTCTCTGCCCATCCTTAGGAACGCCCCCTCCACTTGCTGCTTATGCTTCTCGATGTGCTGTTACTGCACACAGTGCACAGGAGAGCTGTATTAGTACACTATCGTTCAGAGCGCAATCTTCACAAGCATGCACATGTCTCAGCTCTCCTGCATATCGGGAACCAAAAGCGGCATTCCTAAGGACGGGCAGAGAGGAGGGGGAACTGCCACTTTCTCCCCACCCATAAGCAAAGTTCTGCTTAGTCGAATATTATGGCTGAAGTAAACTGTCACCCGGTACTTTCTAGGGACTAAACCAGACTTCACAGCATAAAACAATCACTTTAGTAGATAAAAACGTTGATAAGCTACTTACAAACAAATAAGATAAAGCAAGCTTATTTAAAAGTCCTGAGGCCATCTCCTCATCTTACTGGCCACGCCCTGCACTGTAGCTCTGCCCAACGTGTTTTGTCATGTGACTCAACAAGCCGTCATGTGAATCACATGACGAAACGCGTCAATCCAGCCTCTGTACAGCAGGCCCCAAATGGCCAGCGATTTACCAGGTGGTTCAACTCGGCTGAGCGATGGCCGATAGCTCTGTACTGCTACTCGCACGGTCAGGCATGTGACATCATTTCTGCGTTCCTCTGTCTGTATTGTACCAGAACATGTCATTGGCAACTATGCGTCTGTACAGTCTTGGCACAGCAACATCGCCTATGGGAATCTGATTCTGAACCGCGTCGGGCGACATCCATCTAACGTGTGTACGGGCCTTTACAGTTATTATCATCACCTTTGAATACATTGCACCTTCCGGTTAGATTTCAGTTATTTGTTTGGGGTGAATTATAGGCAAACAGACGATCAATTCATTCAATTGCATTTTAATGAGCAGCACCCAATCTCAGCCAGGGCACCATCTGCAAAGAGTGTGGATGTTCTCCCCGTGTCTGCGTTGGTTTCCTCCGGGCACTCCGGTTTCCTCCCACATTAAAAAAAAAAAACATACAGATAAGTTAATTGGCTTCCTCCTAAATTGGCCCTAGATTGCGATACATACACTACACAATACATAAATAGACATATGACTATGATAGGAATTAGACTGTGAGCTCCTCTGAGGAACAGTTAAGTGACAAGACTATATACTGTACTCTGTACAACCCTACAGAAGATGTTGGCGCCATATAAATAATAATAATGGCTGGTGGGTCCATCTGGGTGCCCGATTTATCCACTCCCTGTATAAAACTTTAGTTTGTCATTAGCGTTCTATCCACTATGTATGGGAAGCTTTATCTGAAATACTTTGTCTAGTGAAGGATATATTTTAAACATGGAGAGGCATTCTGGTGGATCAGGTTTGCGTTTTTTAATTTGTAGATTTTGATCATAAAAAAGGCTGGGAGGCAGGCATGCATAGCCTAGCCTCCCCTCACAAAGCACAACAGCCTTTCTGTGGCATTTGTAAGTCACTGTATCATCCTCCAGTCATGCAAGAGCAAATAGCAATGCCACAGTACTTCTCTGCAAATGAAAACCAGGTACTATGCTGTGTGGTGGCGGTAGCAGCCTCTGGCAGCTTACTCAGCAAAGCCTAGGCATGAGGTGTGAAATACCAGAAGAGAATGGACTTTTCTGAGGGAATGCTTACATTTCCAGACATAACATTTGTAGGAAATGTAAACTGTTATTTATTTACTGTACTCTATAGATGAGAATAACATCATTTTCAGGATATAAGGTTGCTCAGTATAACTGGAGTGTGAGAAACATCCCAGCTTCAATCGCTGAATTCCTCATTAAAAAAAAAAACTACTTGCCTGCCATTGTCCTGATCCTTTACCATTTAAACAAGCCCGTTTCCACAAAGTTATGTAAAATATACAGAACAAGAGAATGCAATGATTTGAAAAATCTAGAGCCATAACTATAAGGGCCGATGCTTGGCGGCGTCCTTCGGCCTTCTGTTCTGTTCTGTGTTGTCACGTTCGATGGAGGCGCCGGGCTTTCTGCAGGTGATCGTCGGCGTCCCGTCGCAATTGACGTTTTTCAACCCAGCAAGGGGACATGAAGATGTAGTCGGTGAATTGACCCTACTTTTCCTTCCTTATTCAAACAAGCTATCATCACACCACTTATCAAAAAACCCTCTCTTGATCCAACTTCTCTATCCAATTACCGTCCTGTCTCGCTCCTCCCCTTTGCTTCTAAACTGCTGGAACGTCACATCCATTCAGAATTGTCTGCTTTTCTCTCTACCAACTTCTTGCTTGACCCCTTTCAATCTGGATTCCGCACACACCATTCCACTGAAACTGTCCTCATGAAAGTTGCTAATGACCTACTGGTAGCTAAGTCCAAAGGCCAGTTCACCATTCTAATACTCCTTGACCTTTCCTCTGCCTTTGACACGGTTGATTATGCTCTGTTCCTGCAGACACTGTCATCTTTAGGAATCAAGGGACAAGCACATTTCTGGATCTCCTCTTATCTCTCTGGACGCTCTTACACTGTGTCCTTCTCTAACACCAATTCTTTCCCATGCCCACTGTCTGTTGGTGTACCTCAAGGGTCTGTTCTTGAGCCACTTCTTTTCTCAATCTACACTCGTGGCCTGGGACAACTAATTACCGTATTTTTCGCCGTATAAGACGCACTTTTTCTTCCCCAAAATATTGGGGGAAAAGTGGGTGCGTCTTATGCGGCGAAGGTACGGATTTTGGGATGCAGAGGTGCGCAGGGAAGCACTATATACATTACCTGCTCCTGCCGCCGCGCTCCTGGCTCCAATCCTGGCTCCCCGATCCTCTTCTGCCATCTACCGCTGCCCGCTGCTGCCCCCGCCGAACATCGCTGGCCGGTCTTAATTAGCCGCAGGGATACGCTATCAGCACACCACGTGCCGGGGTCACGCATGCCGCCGAACGCTGGCCGGTCCTAATTAGCCGCGCAGGGATACACTATCAGCACACCACGTGCGCCGGGGTCACGCATACGCATGTGTGACCCGGCGCACGCTGATAGCGTATCCCTGCGCGGATAATTAGGACCGGCCAGCGTTGTAAGGCGGCATGCGTGACCCCGACACGTGGTGTGCTGATAGCGTATCCATGCGGCTAAGACCGACCAGCGATGTTCGCCGGGGGCAGCAGCGGGCAGCGGTAGATGGAAGAAGAGGATCGGGGAGCCAGGAGCGCGGCGGCAGGAGCAGGTAATGTATGTGTACCTGCACAGGGGGACACCGGCACTGGAGGACACACGGATAGCGGGGCCACAGGCACAGGGGACGCTACCACAGGGGGACACTGCCACAACAGGGGGACACTGCCACAACAGGGGGACACTGCCACAACAGGGGGACACTGCCACAGGGGACACTGGCACAATAGGGGACACTGCCACAGGGGACACTGGCACAACAGGGGGACACTGCCACAACAGGGGGACAATGCCACAACAGGGGAACAATGCCACAACAGGGGGACGGGGGACACTGGCACAGGGGGCTGCAGGCAGAACAGGGGGACACGGCAGGCAGAACAGGGGGACACAGCAGGCACAGGGGGACACAGCAGGCAGAACAGGGGGACAGAGCAGGCACAGGGGGACACAGCAGGCACAGGGGGACACAGCAGGCACAGGGAGACACAGCACAGGGGGACACAGCAGGCACAGGGGGACACAGCACATAACACTGTCCCCATATGTGGTGTAATAGTATGTAATGTAACTGGAAAGGGGGAGGTAAAAAGTCCTTAAGACACCCCTGCATCATAGACACACCTAGGTTTAGTTTTTTCTTTTTTTCCTGATTTTTGCCCTCTAAATCTGGGTGCGTCTTATATGCCGGAGCGTCTTATACGGCGAAAAATACGGTAACTCTTTTGGCTTCCAGTATCACCTCTATGCGGATGACACCCAAATCTATCTCTCAGTTCCTGATCTGTCATCACTACTATCTAGAGTCCCCGACTGTCTACGTGCCGTTTCTGCATTAATGTCCTTCCGCTTCCTCAAACTCAACATGAGTAAAACGGAAATTGTGATTTTTCTACTATCGCAATCTACACCCCCAATTGCAACCATAACTGTAGACAAAACCCCAATAACCTCAACCACTAAGGCCTGCTGCTTGGGGGTTATACTTGACTCAGATCTCTCCTTTAAACCTCACATTGCCTCATTAACTACCACCTGCTATTTCCAGCTCAAAAATATATTCCGTATCCGTTCCTTCCTCACACAAGAGGCCACCAAAATACTTGTACATGCCTTAATCATCTTCCGCCTAGACTACTGCAACACCCTGCTCTGAGGTCTACCAAAAAACAGGCTAGCACCTCTCCAATCCCTTCTAAATTCAGCGGCCCGCCTCATTCACCTTTCCACACGCTCTTCCAATGCAGCCCCACTGTGCCGTTCTCTCCACTGATTACCCATTACCCAGAGGATCCAGTTCAAACTCCTGACTCTAACATACAAAGCCCTCCAAGAGCTGTCTCCTCCATACATCTCCTCACTAATCTCAAGATATTGCCCCTCCCGCAACCTTCGCTCCTCCCAAAAAAATCTCCCGGCCTCTAAGCTGATCACCTCCTCTCATGCTCGCATCCAGGACTTTACACGAGCATCATCCCTTATCTGGAACTCTCTTCCACAGCCTGTACGTCATTCTCCAAACCTGGACATCTTCAAACGCACTCTTAAAACACACCTTTTCAGACAAGCTTATAACATTCTATAGCCCTTATTTACTTCTCTGTCACAATGTAATCAGAGGCAAAGAGTCACTGCCTCATCCATCCTCCACCTCCTTACCTAGTGTGTCCCCCACAACCCATTAGATTGTAAGCTCGCAAGGGCAGGGTCCTCCTCCTAATATTTACTGTTCTTGTAACAATATTTGTGCTGCTTGGAACTCTGCTGTACATTTGTTAGTGTATCTATGTTCCCCTTGTCGTCTTATTGTGCTTTGTAAAGCGCTGCGGAATATGTTGGCGCTATATAAATAAAAAATAATAATAATAGTAGCCGCATGAGGCCTCTAAGGTCACCTGAAACGATTGGGGAAAATCGGGATCGGAGCCAGGGGCGTAGCAATAGGGGGTGCAGAGGTAGCGACCGCATCGGGGCCCTTGGGCCAGAGGGGCCCCGAAGGGCTCAATCTCAACCTCAGTATTAGCTCTCAATTGGTCCTGTGCTCATAATAATCACTTCTTACAGATACTTTGAATAGTGGTAAACATTGACAAACTGTTCCCCATCCCCTTCTTGCACCTCTGACACTGTAGTTGACAGTGGCAGGTTTTGGTGCGTCGTATCAATTGTTATGTATAGAGTGCATGGGGGGCCCCATTGTAAAACTTGCATCGGGGCCCACAGCTCCTTAGCTACGCCACTGATCGGAGCGCCGCGTTTGTGCAATCGACAGTAACCGTGCGATGTTAAACACTCCCATTCACTTGAATGGGAACGTTTAACTGACGAGTCCCAGACACTTGGCAGTAAACGCCGCCAAGCGTCCGTGTGAACCGACCCTAAATGTGGCCGTACATCAGGTGACTTGGCGGCCGATCAACCATCTGATTCGATTACAATTAACGCTGTCCTCCAGCGTAAAATGTTCCCTCGGTGCAGTACACTTTACCCGTCGCTGACTCCGGGCTCATTCCGCAAACACGCGCCTCATGTGGTTGCTGGAGTAACTAGGGCACATGTGACGTCACACACGCGCCCATATATACATCGGCAACCACGCGGGGCGGGTGTATGCGGACAGAGCCTGGCGGGTGCAACGTCACAAGGCCAATTACCAACAGATTTCATGCTGAAATCAATTGGGAATCGGAATGTGGTGTATGGGAGGGCAACAGATCTCTCTCTACTTAGATTTGATGAGAGAGAGACCTGTCTTTTGGTCAATCTGCCCATACATCTTCTGATGCATGGACACCTTAAGAGAGCAGTCCCTGTGATGGCATGAGGCCCAGTGCAGTGAGGGGCCCACAACTACTAACCTTCACTCCCTCGGACACAGCGGGTCCATCCTCCAGATCAGACTTTTTTTTGGGCTACTCTTGTTATGAGTGTGAAGATCATGATGGCCACACTTGTTTTATGACCATTGCAAGATGGGCCCCAAGGCTGTTAGGGTCACCAGGGGTAGGCAAGGGAAAGGGTGTAAAAATGGGGGGAGGGCATTAAAGTTTTGCTGGGGGTGGGGGGGGGGAGTGATTTGTAGTTATGCCCTTGCGCAAATCACTTAGATCTTATACAGTGGGTTGCAAAAGTATTCGGCCCCCTTGAAGTTTTCCACATTTTGTCACATTACTGTCACAAACATGCATCAATTTTATTGGAATTTCACGTGAAAGACCAATACAAAGTGGTGTACATGTGAGAAGTGGAACGAAAATCATACATGATTCCAAATATTTTTTACAAATAAATAACTGCAAAGTGGGATGTGTGTAATTATTCGGCCCCCCTTGATCTGAGTGCAGTCAGTTGCCTATAGACATTGCCTGATGAGTGCTAATGACTAAATAGAGTGCCGCTGTGTGTAATCTAATGTCAGTACAAATACAGCTGCTCTGTGGTGGCCTCAGGGCTGTCAACGAGAATATTGGGAGCACCAACACCATGAAGTCCAAAGAACACACCAGACAGGTCAGTGATCAAGTTATTAAGAAATTTAAAGCAGGCTTAGGCTACAAAAAGATTTCCAAAGCCTTGAACATCCCACGGAGCACTGTTCAAGCGATCATTCAGAAATGGAAGGAGTATGGCACAACTGTAAACCTACCAAGACAAGGCCATCCACCTAAACTCACAGGCCGAACAAGGAGAACGCTGATCAGAAATGCAGTCAAGAGGCCCATGGTGACTCTGGACGAGCTGCAGAGATCTACAGCTCAGGTGGGGGAATCTGTCCATGGGACAACTATTAGTCGTGCACTGTACAAAGTTGGCCTTTATGGAAGAGTGGCAAGAAGAAAGACATTGTTAACAAAAAAGCATAAGAAGTCCCGTTTGCAATTTGCCACAAGCCATGTGGGAGACACAGCAAACATGTGGAAGAAGGTGCTCTGGTCAGATGAGACCAAAATGGAACTTTTTGACCAAAATGCAAAACGCTATGTGTGGCGGAAAACTAACACTGCACATCACTCTGAACACACCATCCCCACTGTCAAATATGGTGGTGGCAGCATCATGCTCGGGCGGTGCATCTCTTCAGCAGGGACATGGAAGCTGGTCAGAGTTGGTCAGAGTTGATGGGAAGATGGATGGAGTCAAATACAGGGCAATCTTGGAAGAAAACCTCTTGGAGTCTGCAAAAGACTTGAGACTGGGGCGGAGGTTCACCTTCCAGCAGGACAACGACCCTAAACATAAAGCCAGGGCATCAATGGAATGGTTTAAAACAAAACATATCCATGTGTTAGAATGGCCCAGTGAAAGTCGAGATCTAAATCCAATCGAGAATCTGTGGCAAGATCTGACAACTGCTGTTCACAAATGCTGTCCATCTAATCTGACTGAGCTGGAGCTGTTTTGCAAAGGAGAATGGGCAAAGATTTCAGTCTCTAGATGTGCAAAACTGGTAGAGACATACCCTAAAAGACTGGCAGCTGTTCTACAAAGTATTGACTCAAGGGGCTGAAAAATTACGCACACCCCACTTTGCAGTTATTGATTTGTAAAACATGTTTGGAATCATGTATGATTTTTGATCCACTTCTCACATGTACACCACTTTGTGTTGGTCTTTCATGTGGAATTCCAAGAAAATTGATTCATGTTTGTGGCAGTAATGTGACAAAATGTGGAAAACTTCAAGGGGGCCGAATACTTTTGCAAACCACTGTATTTTCTACCCAATCGTGACTGACCAGTTAGTTGCCAATTTACGTAATTGTGAGAGTCTCTTATGGGCAAAAAAAGCGTTTTGTGAATGGTGCTAACCGCAAAACACTAGTGCTTTGGCAATTAGCGGGAATCGCCCGCTAATCACCATAGTGTGAAAGGTCCTTAAATGTCTTAGAAGTAAAGATTGGAAAGGGTACACCTGTCTGTGATACCCGGCACAGACAAGCATATCAGCTAGAACAGGACATTTCACTTTCACAACTGCCAGTTTACAGTGTTATTAAAAGAAGGGTTGATGCAACTCGGCGGTAAACAGACCTATTCCAATTTTGTGAAAAAATGTGTTGGTGGCAGTAAATTCAAAATGAGCATATATTTTTTTAATCTTCATGTTGACTTTATACTATTTTCAAGTAAGAATAGGCTGCCAGAATCGCTCCCCTCAGTTAAGCTAGACAGATCTTCCCCCCCCCCCCCCTAGTACAGACAGCCAGAGTCTCCCCCACCAGGTTTAGGTAGCAAGGCTCCCTTCCTAGTATAGGTAACCAGAGCCCCCCCCCCCCTGTATAAACAGACAGAGTTTGTCTTTAGTATAGGTAGCCAGAGCCCCCCCCCCCCCCTTCCGTATAGGTAGCTAGAGTCCCCCCCCCCTCCAGTATAGGTGGCTGGATTCTCCACCTTACTCTTCCCCCCAACCCCAAGTATGGGTAGCTAGATCCCTCCCACCCAGCATAGATAGCCATATCCTCTCAGTATAGGTAGCCAGATAGCCCCCCTTCCCCCAAGTACAGGTAGTCCCCGCTTCCACCCCCAGTATAGGTAGCCAAAGACCCCACACTGTATAGGTAGCCAGATTCTCCCCCTCTCATCTCTCCGGGCATCTTCAGCTTCTTCTCCTCAGCGCCACCTAGCATCTGACGTTAATGGCTGCAGCTGGCATCTCACATGTTACTTGCATGCAAGTACAGATGTGCCACATAGTGAAAAATTAAAGAAAAAATGGAACTTTGCTCAATGTCACTTCAAAAATGTCTTATTTTATTAATGAAAATATCAAAAAGTAATTAAAAACACTCCCGTAATAACACATTATGGCCACATAAGATGTTCAACACCTCAGCCGGCTGTGTATGCACACATTCAACTTAAAGCAGACCCAAACCAAACATTTTTTTAATTAAAAATATTTAGTTGCACCACTCTGACACATACAAAGATAAATAAACACTCCTTTAAACCTATGAGCATTTCAGTGCATGCTTTTCCCCCTTCTCTTTTCATAGCTAGGATTATACTGGGGGCAGTCATTAGCAATTCCTCCATTGCCGGACACCATCTACTTCACCAGTTTGCTGGAAAATTCCCGGCAATTTGAAAGGAAGGGAGGGGTTCCTCCAATAAATGTAAAATATTTTATATTTGTCATCATGCAGCTGAAAAAAGGCTGCTATTTATTATTATAATTTAGAAAATAGATTTTATTTCTGAAATCTTGTATTTTTAATTTGGGTCCACTTTAACAAACACTCATGGGATCCCCATTCATACAAAATGATTGCCTTTCGGATATACCAATTTTCTTGCAACTGACATTGTATGTCTATGATCTCAATTGACACTTCGTTTCAATGCCTAGGAGTATTTCCCATGTCTGATGGTGTTCTCACTCTTGGTAGATAGTAAAGCAATATGCAGTCTTTGTTAAATCGATAAATACAGTATGCAGGAAGCGCCATGAAAGTTGTAATGTGGATGCAGTAACATACAGTAGGTATACCGGTTAGAGCAATTTCTTGTATGCCTGTTCCAGGCTCGCACCCTCTCCCAGTAACCAGTAAAGGTCTCTGTGATTCCGCTCCTCTCCAGCTATAGATGCCACCTATGCATTCTCCAACATGCACAGTCTAACATGCACTCTCTCTCTAGCGTTAGCCCATGCGTGCCCATACTACAGCGCCCCTCGCCCTCCGTTTCCCCATTCGGCAAGTGGCTTTCTCATACAGGAGGGGTCAGGACTAAGTGAGGCTGCCAGTGTTATGTGATAATACTTCCCACCCAAAAAAAGTGTCACGTAGTGAGAGACTCTACAGCCATGGAGTCTGGCTCAGAGCGGCGCTAGGGAGAAGACGCATGTGAGGGAACATGGAGAGGTGAGTTCTCCACTCATAACTGCAATCACCACAGCTGGGGAAGGTGTGACACTTGGGGGGGGGGGGACCTCTGGGCACCCTCACAACTCTACGGCCAGAGGCTACCTCTTTCTTGGCCTGGCCCTGAATAAAGCGCTATGGCCAGTCGACAGATCAGATATGTTGGGATATATGATATATGTTGGGCAATAGATTTCTGGCAGATTCCATCAGATTGATAGAATCTGGTAGGAATCAAATGGGAAAATGTATATGTCTGTGGCTAGCTGGTAACTTCTGTATTCATACATCAAATTACCCCTAAGCCCTTCCTTTTGCTGCACAGTAATTTAACAGTCTCATAACAAAATCTGCTATAGCAGCTGGATTTAGGAGGAGTTCTGGAAAATGGCTCACATAGTAAAATGACTAAGTTCAGTTCTGTCAGCTCTTTGCAGAAATCTTCATAATGGTTCCCTCAACTCCCTGACTGTATTTGTGCTTCAACCTAACCTTTTCTGAAAGCAGTGTGTCTGTATGCCCAAGAAACCCCCAAACCCAGGTGCGCTATATGCTAATCCCACATTAGTGCCTGGGAGGCACTCCCCCAACCTTCCAGAATGTAAAGCATTTGTCTCTGTATTCATCTAAAACCCCCTATATAAGGGCTGCCACCCTGAACATATCTCCTGCTGTACAATACGGAGCTGCGATGTATTGACAGGATAAGGCCAGAATACTGCCCGAGGTATGAAAGTTGTTAACTTTTTACTTAAAAAAATAAAACAGAGAGGGAAAGGAAGGAAGAAAAAAAAGGCATGATTGTTTGGCTCCCTCTTGTGGACAAAGAGAGAGAAGGTGGATACAAAATATGTTACAGAATACAATATTCAGCAGTGATGCACTGGGAGACCTCTCAAGCTCACTCCAACCTAAATTTTCGCAAATTCTTTCTGTTTTAAGAAAGCAAAGTTTTTGTTTTCCTCAGAATACAATACTGTGTTGTTATTACTTTAATATTTATAACCACTGACATCTTCCACAGCGCTTTTACCGAGTATACTGTATAGTCATGTTAGTGTCTGTGTACAAGTGTGGTCATACTGCACATGTGCAAATACACATGAGTGTGTACAGTCTGCACCTGTGCAGTAGCATGAGGCTACTCGTGCACTAGTAAAAATAGCCACTAGTGTTGTGCACTACGATTACATATACTCTGTACAGCGCTGCGTAATATGTCGGCGCTATATAAATACTTAATTAAATAAATAAAAAATATAGTGGGTTGCAAAAGTATTCGGCCCCCTTGAAGTTTTCCACATTTTGTCACATTACTGCTACAAACATGAATCAAATTTATTGGAATTCCACATGAAAGACCAACACAAAGTGGTGTACACATGAGAAGTGGAACAAAAATCATACATGATTCCAAACATTTTTTACAAATAAATAACTGCAAAGTGGTGTGTGCACAATTATTCGCCCCCCCCTTTGATCTGAGTGCAGTCAGTTGCCTATAGACATTGCCTGATGAGTGCTAATGACTAAATAGAGTGCACCTGTGTGTAATCTAATGTCAGTACTAATACAGCTGCTCTGTGAAGGCCTCAGAGGTTGTCTAAGAGAATCTTGGGAGCAACAACACCATGAAGTCCAAAGAACACACCAGACAGCTCAGGGATAAGGTTATTGAGAGATTTAAAGCAGGCTTAGGCTACAAAAAGATTTCCAAAGCCTTGAACATCCCACGGAGCACTGTTCAAGCGATCATTCTGAAATGGAAGGAGTATGGCACAACAGTACACCTACCAAGACAAGGCCATCCACCTAAACTCACAGGCCGAACAAGGAGAGCGCTGATCAGAAATGCAGTCAAGAGGCCCATGGTGACTCTGGACGGGCTGCAGAGATCTACAGCTCAGGTGGGAGACTCTGTCTATAGGACAACTATTAGTCATGCACTGTACAAAGTTGGCCTTTATGGAAAAGTGGCAAGAAGAAAGGCATTGTTAACAGAAAGCATAAGAAGTCCCGTTTGCAGTTTGCCACAAGCCATGTGGGGGACACAGTAAACATGTGGAAGAAGGTGCTCTGGTCAGATGAGACCAAAACTGAACTTTTTGACCAAAATGCAAAACGTTATGTGGGGCGGAAAACTAACACTGCACATCACTCTGAACACACCATCCCCACTGTCAAATATGGTGGTGGCAGCATCATGCTCGGGGGGTGCATCTCTTCAGCAGGGACAGGGAAGCTGGTCAGAGTTGACGGGAAGATGGATGGAGCCAAATACAGGGCAAACTTGGAAGAAAACCTCTTGGAGATTGCAAAAGACTTGAGACTGGGGCGGAGGTTCACCTTCCAGCAGGACAATGACCCTAAACATAAAGCCAGGGCAACAATGGAATGGTTTTAAACAAAACATATCTATGTGTTAGAATGGCCCAGTCAAAGTCCAGATCTAAATCCAATCGAGAATCTGTGGCAAGATCTGAAAACTGCTGTTCACAAACGCTGTCCATCTAATCTGACTGAGCTGGAGCTGTTTTGCAAAGAAGAATGGGCAAGGATTTCAGTCTCTATATGTGCAAAGCTGGTAGAGACATACCCTAAAAGACTGGCAGCTGTAATTGCAGCAAAAGGTGATTCTACAAAGTATTGACTCAGGGGGCCGAATAATTACGCACACCCCACTTTGCAGTTATTTATTTGTAAAAAATGTTTGGAATCATGTATGATTTTAGATCTACTTCTCACAAGTACACCACTTTGTATTGGTCTTTCACGTGGACTTCCAATAAAATTGATGCATGTTTGTGGCAGTAATGTGACAAAATGTGGAAAACTTCAAGGGGGCCGAATACTTTTGCAGCCCACTGTAGCTACTCGTAATCGAAATTTAAATTAAATAGTGCTGCACGCAGGAGAGGTTAACTTACATATGCCGCTGCCTATAGCCAATGCATTCCACCTGCGGTCCACGTAACTCCACTACTTCCTCTTAGCTACTCGTGCGCAACACTTACAGCCGCAAATGTGTGGCTTTGTGCGATTTTTGCTATTGCGTAGGCACAAAGCGTTCAGTGCTCTCTCCCTGAAGATTTTATTATTATTATTATTATAAATAAAAGTTATTTAAAAAGTGCTAACATATTATGCAGCGCTGCACGATAGAGAAGGCATTAGAACGTTAAACAATTTTACACTGGGACATTACAGCGTTCAACAACGGTACACAAAACAATGGTGCACAGAATGCAATGTAGGGATAATGTAGCGGACGAGTCCATATGGAAGCGGAGAAAGACTTCCCATAAACCAACACGCTTTCGTAAATTTGTGTAAGTAATTTCAGGACTTTTTACACAGGTACTGAGCATACCTTCCAACATTTTGAAATCAGAAAGAGACACTTAGGCCACACCCCTGCTACACCCCTAATCACGCCCCTGACACACACCCTAGTCACAAATACCATAAAGATTTTATAGGAAAAATATGTTGTTTTATAATTCTGACCACACTGGTCCTTTCTATCCTGTTTCATTTTACTTCATATTAACACATAAAAAATAATAAATATATCAATTTAAAGGATATAAATAACCTTTAGAGCAGGGGTCTCAAACTCGCGGCCCTCGCAGCCCTCGATACAATATTTTGTGGCCCGCGCCGGCAAAAGCTTTCTTATAGCTCGCTTCAGTGCTCCAAAGTAATCCGCCGCATCCCCGCCGCTAAACGAGGGCTGCAGAGCCCCAAAATCGCCCGAGGGGCAATCTGCCGGCATTTCCTGGAAGGGGCAGAGCTTTCAGCTTCAGCTCTGCCCCTCCTGACGTCAATCGCGGTGCATCGCCGCCTCTGCCCGCCCCTCTCACTCTTCCTTCACAGAGAGGGGCGGGGAGAGGCAGCGATGCGCCGCGATTGACGTCAGGAGGGGCAGAGCTGAAGCTGAAAGCTCTGCCCCTTCCAGGAAATGCCAGGGGATTGCCCCCCAGGCGATTTGGGGTCTCTGCAGCCCTCGTTTTGCGGCGGGGACACCCTTATGCGTGAAATCCCTTATGCGGCCCAGCCTCATCCTGACTTTGCCTCCTGCGGCCCCCAGGTAAATTGAGTTTGAGACCCCTGCTTTAGAGTATATTAAAACATTTTTTCAGTACAAAAATACATATATTTACGTAGCTCTGTAAAGGAGTCCTAAAAGAGGGACAAATTAGGAAGAAACAAGGAGACAGGGTTCCCAAAGAGGGACTGTCCATCCAAAAGATGGAGAGCTGGGAGCTATGCCTGAGTACTTGTAACAATAGAGAAATGTGATGAGGTACTTAATATAATGTTACCGACAGTGGGATACTGAAGAAACATCATTCTTCTTAATCCTTCTTATGCTGTTATAAATATTGAGAAAAATTGCTATAGACCATACAGAAAAACAATCACACACAGCAGAGTGCTTTAGGCCTAATAGCCCTTCCTGCACCCAAAGAAAGTCTAAGGGCTCGATTTACAAAGCGGTGATAATCCAGTTAGCAACTTTAGGTGTGATAACCATTGCACTACGCTGGTGAAAAGCCAGTTTAAGCGTGTTAAGTTTAGGCGTGATAAGTTTATGCGTGATAAGTATAGATAAGTTTAGATCGCGCGCAAAGTCCCGCGCACAAAGCAGCGCCATTAAACTCTATGCCAAGTGCACCAGACTTTGCTAGCACAAAACTTTTGATCAGCTGTGCACTGCGGTGCTAACCCAGTTGGTGCTTAACCACCTGAGCGGTCTGGACGAGCTCAGCTCGTCCAACACCGCCGGAGGCTGCCGCTCAGGCCCTGCTGGGCCGATTTACATCAAATAAAAAGCAGCACACGCAGCCGGCACTTTGCCAGCCGCGTGTGCTGCCTGATCGCCGCCGCTCTGCGGCGATCCGCCGCGAGTAGCGGCGAAAGAGGGTCCCCCCAGCCGCCTGAGCCCAGCGTAGCCGGAACAAAAAGTTCCGGCCAGCGCTAAGGGCTGGATCGGAGGCGGCTGACGTCAGGACGTCGGCTGACGTCGATGACGTCACTCTGCTCATCGCTATGGCGACGATATAAGCAAAACAAGGAAGGCCGCTCATTGCGGCCTTCCTTGTTTATTCTGGGCGCCGGAGGCGATCGGAAGATCGCCTCCGGAGCGCCCTCTAGTGGGCTTTCATGCAGCCAACTTTCAGTTGGCTGCATGAAATAGTTTTTTTTTTATTTAAAAAAAACCCTCCCGCAGCCACCCTGGCGATTTAATCAGAACGCCAGGGTGGTTAAACTTATCACGCCTAAACTTATTACGCTTAAACTTATCATGCCTAAACTTATCACGCCTAAACTTAGTTTAGGCGTGATAAGGGGCTTTTCACCAGGGTGCTAACTGTTAGCACCGCTTTGTGAATCAAGCCTTAAATGTCCCAAATGGATCTGGCTTGTGCTATGACTGCTAATTAGCAAGAAGTTGGATAATCCCAGATCAATTTATTAATAGCTGTTCTGTGTATGATCCATATTGATTACAAAATGATCTCTATAGACAACGTTATTACAATACATTTATATACAATAACTGACATTTTCTGCAATACTTCAGCAACAGAGTGCTGATATAGAGAGAAACTTCACTTATCAGTAGGATCATCTTTTTTGAGGGGGAGATATAGGAAAATCTGGAGTACACGGGGAAAGCCTACACAACGAGAGAACACAAAACCTTAAAGGATAACTTTACTGCAAAATAAAATTAAAAACGGGGGGAGCAGACATGTTTAGCCGGCTCTCCTCATGCCAACTGCTCCCCAGTTCTCTTCCATCCCCCTCCGGTACTGCCTACTGACCTCCCAAGCCTACTTCCTGGTCGGGTTGGTCGCGGCTGACTGCGCACGTGCTGCCTATCTACTACGCATGCGTGGCCCAGTCCACACATCTTCTTGATTCGCTCCTGTCGCTGGGAGCGTTATGAAGAGAATGAATGGCGCATGCATGGAACACTCCCAGCACCAGGAACACAATTGAGATGGTGAGTGGACAGGTGCCCTGTATGCACAGTAGGCGCAACTGGAGTTCCAGTCAGATGTTTTGGAGCTGCGGCTCAATGGAGGGGATCCAGGGGACAACAAAAGACCTGACAGACTATGGAGGGGGGGGGGGGGGGGCGGGAAAAAGCCCCAGGTAACTTTTTTTGCAAGTCCAGGTGTGCTTCAAGTAGAGAGATGGCACTAACTGTAGTTAGTACATTATACGCCCAGACTGTAAGGTGTGTGACAAGCTTAACAGATAAGCCACTCAGGCCTTTATACAGAAGGCAGATGGTAGAATTTAGCTAAGGAATAGTTAGTTAGTGCAGTGTGGGCATCATCATTAGTGCTGTAACTGGTAAGGTGGACAAGTCTGACAGCTGCATTCATGATAAGACTGAAGTGGTGCCAGCTAGGCCAGTGCCAAGCCTGTCGGTAAAGAACCACAGCAATCCAGATATGAAATGATTAGTGCACAGATGAATAATTTAGCAGTTTCATCAGTAGAGGGGGACAGATGAGAGATGCATTCCTGCAAAACACTAAGATGTGGGTGAAAAGTATGTCTCATAATAACGCATACAATGTAACCAGGGCAGGATGTACATTTCTGGAGCCCGTAGGCACAGGAGACCTTGTGCCTTAAAGTGTACCCGAGGCAACGCAAGGGAAGCAGATGGGAGGAACACAAAGGCATGTTCCCTGCCCCATGACATGCCTCTGCCCCCACCCTAGTACTGCACGGTCAACCCTCAAAACTGGCGACAAGCAGCTTGTTGGCAGCTAACAGGGGGAAGGGGCGTCCCTTGCAGGAGATGCACTCCTGCAAAACACCCACTCTGGAGTTAGGAACACCCCTTCCCCAGCTCTGATTGGGCAGCTCTGCTTCTCCCTTGCCGCTGCCCTGCCTCATTGCTCTGTACTCTGTGTTGAGACACAGAGCCAGAGCTGCAGCGTTGTCGTGGGGGTTTTGGGGTTTTATTCACCTTTGGTTGGATGATTGTGAGATGTAGGAGTGGCCATAATTAAGGCCACCTGATTCGGCTATTGTTTGTTTTTTTACAAAAGGTCCACCTTGGGTTAATTTTAAGGCCCCTTTCACACTGACACAGTGCGTTACCCTGTTTTGCCGCAGGTTAACGCTACACCAATGAAAGTCTATGGGGCATTTCATACCTGGTGCAGTGCAATGCGCCAGATGTGGCAAATTTGAAGCACGGGCAACAGCGCATTGTCTGGCAACATGCGCAGCGACTGGAAACCGTGTAAGTCTATGGCGACGCAGAGATTTCAAAATGTTTGCAGTTTGCATTGTGGTGCATATGCATGGAAGCGTATTTTTTTTAAAACACTTCCACGCAATTCAAATTTCAGCCACAGGAAGTGAGCACTTGAGAACCTCACTTCCTGCAGCCAGAAGGGAGATAACTGCGCATTATTGACGCGGTAATCTATGAAGGCTATTTTTAGCATTGCAGTGCGATGCGATCATCACCGCTCCCCCACTGAAACCGGCCTCAAAAATACCCAAGGTGGCATGTGACATGTTGAGATAAACTTGTGTATGTACAATACCAAGCGTATTGATAACTAGGCTGTTAACTGTCAGGTATGCAAATGACAGTTTCTCTCCAGTCGGGTCCCAAACAGACTATAATAAAATCTTAACTGATAAGGAATTACAGCCATAAAACGATTTACTGGCAGAGAACAGCTTCTGAGTGCAGGGTATAGATAAAAGAAGAGTACGGGACCCAGTACCTACCCCTGTGGGACCCCACTGCTAACAGTCACCCAGTTTTAATATGATCCATTGACTACAAATCTTTGCTTTCAGTCCATTAGCAAGTTCTTTATCCAAGCACACATAATATTTCCCAGTCCTGGCATCCTCAACTTCTGCACCAAACTGTTGTGGGGAATAGTAAAGAAGGCTGTTAAGTCCAAGTATATCACATCTACAGCATTCCCAATATCCACATTAGCATTCACCACCTCATAAAAGCTGAGCATGTTATGCTGGGCATACATGGATGCAATTATGCGCCGGATCGAGCTGCTGGCTCGATGCCAGCGCATCCCTGATCGTCCACGCCCTCGATTCCCGCTCGTCCCCACCGGGATCGAGCGGGGAATCTATCCTACAGAGCATGGAGCAGCAGCGTGTGTACAGAGCATGGAGCAGCAGAAGTGTGTGTACAGAGCATGGAGCAGCAGCGTGTGTACAGAGCATGGAGCAGCAATGTGTGTACAGAGCATGCAGCAGCTCTGGGGAACTTAACAGAGTCAGGCATGAGCACAGCCCTGTGCCCTGCTGTGTGAATGCTTCACTTTCCCCTTCATTAGCAATGTCGGCTGTCCTCATTATTATCTGTATCCAAACTGCTCCTGAATGATCCCGTTATCGGTCGGGAAATTGCATTATGTGTACCCAGCATGATGTCCTACCATATTATTATACTGTATTGTGCCTGGCTGAGAGAGACCTTTCAGGAATCCTTCCCTTAAAAATCCTGGATTTGCCCCTGGAGGTGGAGTCGGATGTTTTTTGTATCCATTCCATAGCCCTGCAAGAGTCAAGGGGCTCTATTCACAAAAGGGTGCTAACTCAGTTAGCTTGCCTAAAAGCTTTGGGCGTGCTAACTACAGTGCTAAGCCGTTAGCACGCCCAAAACTTTTATTGATCGCGCGCGAAACGTTGCACCGGGTGCGATCAAAACGTTGCCCCCAGTACACCCAAAACTTCGCACCGGGTGCGCCTGAAGCGTCGCACGGTGCGCTGTTTCGGGCGCACCTGGTGCGTCGGTTTAGGTGCACCGGGTGCGACGGTTTGATCGCACCCGATGCGACGTGTCACGTGCACTAACTTATCGCGCTAAACTATAAGGAGCTTGTAGGTGTGCTAACTAAGTTAGCACCGTTTTGTGAATCAAGCCCAAGGAGTCAAAATCAGAGTGATTTTGGGTACCTGGAGTTGGAGTCGGTTGTTTCATAAACTGAGGAGTCGGAGTTGGATGATTTTTGTACCCACTCCCTGAACAAGTCTGCAGCTGAAAACTGTTCCCGAGAAGGTTGGCGTTACATTCCATCACTGCCTTTCAGTACTGAGGTACAGTGGAATCTTCCAACATATCCTAAAACAACGCAATAGATACATACTGATGGAAGCATCAGCTGCCCGCAAAGCATAATGAGCCAGGAATGTGCAGAGATACTGTAAACATCCTACAGTGGCAGTCAGAAGAGTTATCCCCATGTAACTATGAGAAGGATCCCATCTGGTGGTGATGGGTTAATCATAGCGGAGCGAACATGACACGCATGGCTGACTTGCCTTTATTACTTGTCAAGTTAACTTGAATCTGTTTTACAAGGTAACATATAAGCACGCTCCAGTGGGGAATCGAGCAAATAAACGCTTTGCTAGCAAAATTAATTTATATGAGTAATTGCATATTTCCAAAGGGTTTAACTCACCTGCTACTCAGAGCATTACTAACGTGGCTGTGCAGTGGAGGGTGAATCCTCACACACAGGCCCCCAAATGTTTATATGACGGAGATTAGTGACATGTCAGTGTATTAGTTAATAACGCTCTCCTATGCACACAGGTCAGAAATGCACGGCTCAGCAGTTTCCACTAGTTCTGATACTAGAGTTACAAATCCAGCCATGGCTGGGCCTGCACTGAAGAAGCCTCAGGCACAGAGCTCTGTGGGGCGGAAGTTACTGACAGCTTGTCAGCTACCTCTTACCAGTTCCTGTCAGGGGCAGATATCCAATGCAGGCAGGTACAGAGTAAAGCGGCTCTTCAGGTTTAAACTTATATGCTCAGATGAAATGCATTTGCAGTAAAAGGACTATTTTACTTGTCAAAGAACTAGTTCTTCATAGCCATATAGTACAGTCACACTGTATAGATTGACAAGTGTCAGGCCCGGATTTACAACACAGGAGCTTATAGGCACAGATGTACTGGCACCCTAGACTTCTCCCTCCATGAACCTACAACCCTCCAAAACGCACAGCTGACCAATTCACTACAGTGAATGGGATCAGCCACGCAACGCATGGAAACGCAGATGGCGTGTGATCGTACGCGTTGCGTTCCGATAGCACGGCCATCTGCGCATCATAATGCGAATGAGGCCTTAGATAGGATTTTTACTGCAGAGAAGTTGAAAGGGTCATAAGCTCTGCTCTTTTCTTGACTTTATGTTACATACCCGATCATTGTTGGAATCCTATTACATGTATGGTTTTAATCTAATGTTTATGTACCTGGTTTTTCCCATCTGCCGTCCCCCCTCCTCCCCCCCCTCGCTCTTGCCACTCAATTTTCATGAATCTTTGATGTGCAGGTGCCACCCTGCATGGTCTCTTGTATTTTGGTCCGGTGTTCTGGCCCTTCGATTGGTTGTAACTCTGGGGGCAGGGAGGTGTGACGCGCACGGACGCCTGCGTGATTGACTGTGTGCTATGCATATAGGGCAGGACACTGTGGGATGTTAAAACTATGCCTCCCTTTGAAGAAGCCGGTAGACCTGGCGAAACATGGCACGGCTGCTGGCATGATCCTAACACAGAACTGCTGAGGTATCTGCTCCCCACACGTCCCCTCACATACCCCATGCTGCTGCTGCTAGCTCGGTTTGGATTTTCAATCTTGGAGCATCACGCTGAGGCCTTTTCATGGCAGGATCGACTCTCCACTCTACAGTGTTCTCCCCAGAATTTTTTTCCAGCCGGGTGGCATGAAAAAGTAGCCGGGTGGGGCGAGATGAAAGAATGCTGGGCCAGTGCTTCTCTGCACATTTCTGCTTACAGCAGAGGTGGAGTTGAGCCGATGATAGCCGGGTGCTCACCAAAACTAGCCGGGTGGAGCACCCGGCTAAAAGAGCCTGGGGAGAACACTGCTCTATCATACACAGCAAGACAGCACCCATGCAAACGCTGCACAGCAGGGGCCCGGGACTCTACCATTTACTGGTTTACAAACGGTTTGATAGTGCAAACCTTTCGATTGCCTGAGCACGGGCAGGACAGGTGATCCAGCATCCAGGTTCCTAGCTTTAGGTCACTCCCCCAGCCATGAGCTCCGGCAGTGGGTTTGAGAGACCGATTACTTCATGGACACTTATTAAGCTGGACACAAGCAGAATCCTACTTCATCAGGTCCGGACCTGGAACAGTAGCAAACACCCCTTAAACTGCACCTCCTAACAAAACTGTGCTTGCTTGACCTGCAACCACCTGCTGTGAACTCTTTCAGCTTGCTGTTTGCTGCTGTGCTTCATTGCAAGCTTGGCTAACCTATCTGTTTGCTTTTTGGCATACAGGTTCAATTGTGCTGCTCAAATGTGCTTGCCTATTGGCTATTAGCCTTCTTGCTGTGAACTCTTTCAAGCCTGCCTTTTTTTGAAGTCTCGTATTCAACAGTGATGTAATCCATATTACAACTTTACAGGCCTGTTTATGTGGGGTTTTTCTTGGATCCCTGATCACATTAGGTGATCTTAGATGTATGTATGTGGGGATGTGCGTGATTGATTGAGCGATTACTCTATGAAGCTTTGTTCTGTGTCTTTTAATGTTACTATTTTTGAATATATCATTAAATACTTTCGCCTCCTGGACGTAGAAGCTACGTCCAGGAGGCCATGTGCACTCCCGCGGCCGATCGCACGCATGCACGCGCGCTCCCGGCCCGCGGTTCGTTAGCCAGGGAATCAGTGAATTGGGCTATGGTGCCCGATCACCGATTCCTCTCCCCCGCAGAAAAAGCGACAGCTTCTCTCGGAAACCTAGCTTTTTCTGCCTCCTATGTCCCCCCTACCTCCCTCTAAGCGTACATTACGCTTAGAGTGACGTCATGTAAACAAACCTAAGGTTGCCATGTTGTAGCCAAAAAGTAAAACTATATCTGCATAAAAAAAATAAAAATAAACATATATTTACATTACAAAAATTACTATTTACATCCCACTCTTCCAAAAATACCCAAATAAAATGTTTAATAATTAAAAAACAAACAAACATTACAATAAAAAATATATATATATATATATATATATATATATATATATATATATATATATATATATATATATATATATATATATTTACCTAAGGGTCTAAACTTTTGAAATATCTATGTAAGGATGAAATATTTCTATTTTTTTTTTATTATTATAAGCTTGTAAATAGTGATGGATGCAAAACTGAAAAAATGCACCTTTATTTCCAATTAAAATATTGTCGCCATACATTGTGGTAGGGACATAATTTAAACGGTTTAATAACCGGGACAAATACAATACGTGGGTTTTGATTATGGAGGCATGTATTATATTAAAACTATAATGGCCGAAAACTGAGAAATAATGACTTTTTTCCGTTTTTTTTTTCTTATTCTTACTGTTAAAATGCATTTACAGTAAAGTAGCTCTTAGCAAAATGTACCACCCAAAGAAAGCCTAATTGGTGGCAGAAAAGTAGTGATAAAGTTTTAGTCTAATGAATGGGAGGTGAACATTGCTCGGATGCATAAAGTGAAAACGACTGAGGGCTGAAGTGGTTAATAAAGATTTCATATTTTTATATTTTTTCACATAAAAAATAAGTCTGCTTAGACCTGTTGCATATACCCCTTAACCCCTCTTTTTCCCTTGAATTTTACGCAACTGCTTTTTTCATAGTTTAAAATACACAGTGTGGCTTGTAATTGCAAATATGACAGCGTTATGCAATGTATCAGTATCAGTAAGTACTGCACATAAAAACCATTACAACATAGTTTTTTCTCTCTTCAGTGCCACTTTAAAGTGATCCCGAGCTGAAGCTCGGAACCTAAATAAGATACTCAACTGAAGAGAGAGCGCAGCCCCTCTCTACATCAGATCCGCGCCACTTCTCTTCTTGCTGCGTGGCCGCGCAGTAGTAACGCGTACATGCACAATAGCATGGAGTCAGCTGCTCCGGCTCACTGCACATGTGTGGGCGGACTTGCACGGCCACGCTGCAAGAAAAGGTACGCTCATGGACAGGGGAGATTAGAGCAGGGAGGGAAGCCTCGATAGGATCCTGAGGCTTCCCTCTCATTAGGTAAGTATCGAAATGTGTACAAGAGCTTTGGCTCAGGTACACTTTAACCACTTGAGGATCACCACCACCCCCTAGTGACCATGCTATTTTTTTACAATTCAGTGCTCTGCAGCTTTAACAACTCGCTGCAGAGCCATACAAGTTACCACGCAAATGAATCTTACTTCCTTTTCTTGCCACCAACAGAGCTTTCTGTTGGTGGCATCTGATTACTGCAGAGTTGTTTTTTTATTGTTATTAATTTTATTCTTATTTATTTTTTAATAAATTTCTCTATTTTCTTTTTATTTCCCTCCCTCCCCACGAGATCCAATCAGTGATCACCTCGCATAGGCATCAGCCTATGAGAGGGGATCACATTGTGGGCCACTCAAAGGGAACAGCTTTGTCACTAAGCTGTCCCCTTACAGCGCTGCCGTAGATCGCAGCGCTGTACATGTAAACAAACTGTTTTTTCCCCCTTCTAACAGCTTGCTGCCCTCGATCGCAGGCAGGCAGGCAGGCTGATCTCGGAGCTCCGGTCCGTCAGTCAACGGGGATGCGCGCGCGATCTCTGCTAATCGCCGCCCCCAGGACCAGACACCAATCAGCATCAGGCGGTCCTGAGGAGCCACTCTGTGGGCGCCGGTCGGCGTTAGGCGGTCCTGGGGGAGCCACTCTGTGAGCGCCGGTTGGCGTTGGGCGGTCGCAGAGTGGTTAAGGCTGTGTTCCTACTTGAGCAGAAAACTGACATTTTTCTTTACCGTTCTCCGGGTCCGCTCATAGCAAAGCTGACAATGAACTGCTCCAGTTTTATAGATAAAAGCCATTCACACTTGTCACTCTGCAACAGATCCGTGGGATCCATTGCGGTAAGAAGGCCGCACATCTGTACCTTCCACAATAATCCTGGGCAGGCGGATGCTTTCCACCTTATACCCTATGGGGGTAACGCATCTGCTCCGGCTTCCAGCTGGACCACAGCAGACACTACACTGCCTGCTCCCGCTGGCGGCGCATTATCCGGTTACAGATGGGAACCAAGCCTTAAGGGGCCCATACACTGGTCGATTTCACGATTTCAGCCATCAATCGATCCATTCGATAGAATCGATCGATAACCGATCTAATAAGCCGATCTATTCATTTGCGGCCGATTTCGATTGATTTGATCTATCTGACTGGATGGGAAATCTAGGTTGATCTGCTGCTGACAGCAGATCGGTGGCCCATAGAGTTGCATTGGATCTAATGGTCCAATAATGTATTTAGATCGATTTCCAAAAGATTTCATTCTGAAATCTATTGGAAGTCTGTTCCTAGTGTGTGGTACACATCAGACAGATTCCTGTCAGATTCGACTTGACAAGCATCTGACAGAAATCTATCTGATGGTCGAATCTGCTGCAAATCTATAAGGCCTCTTTCACAGTGCGACGTTAAAGTCGCACGTTAGAAAATGTTCCAACGCAGACTAACGCACAGCAATATAAAGTCTGTGCGACATTCACAGAGCACACGTTGCGTTGTGTGTGTGCGGGATTTCCTTACGTGTAGCAATATTTAGAAAGTGCTGCATGCTGTGCGTTTAGCAATACATTTGCTGCGTTATGTGTGTGTTGCACATGCTCAGTAATGTTTTTTTTTTTTTTTTTTAATGCAACGCATACGCCACATGCAACGAAAACGGTGCATCAAGAGACACATAACGTAGTACAAAATAACGTACAATTTTATAATCTACATGCGCTGCGTTAGGGGCACGTTGTGCGACTTTAAGGTCGCATCAAATGCAGCGTTCCACTGTGAAAGAGGCCTAAGTGTATGGCCACCTTTACTCTGCATACAGTAAAGTGGCTGCACCGGGTTAGCGGAGCAACCTTCTTGTATGCAGTTTGTTTAGAGTGGTGATGCATCCCTTTGCCTGGCTGACTCCCAACAGGAAGCTCACACTCCTTGCACCTCAGCAGGTTGTATTCATATTGAGCCTGCTTTACTCTCGATCTCTCCGCAATATTATTATTTTACCTTCCAAAGGCTCAATAGGAGGCTGCAAGTAGAGATGGCCAATGGGATCCAAATACTTCCATATTGCATGCAAATTTCATGTAGATGGTATGAAGCTTAGACATAAGCCAATCACATACAATACAATAACATTTGTAAAACGCTTTTCACTCATAGGACTCAAAGCGCAAGTCCTGGCAATTTGGATTGGCCCAATGTCAATCTGCATATAATGTGCATGAATTCTGCATGCGAACCAGAATAATTAGCCATGTACCGTGAGGTGCTCCAATGGGCGTAACAATAGCCATAGCACCCATAGCAGCTGCTATGGGGCCCTGGAGCAGAGGGGGCCCAGTGGGTACTTCATGTATTCACTATTGAATTGATTTATCTTCTTTCTCCACCATCTGACTTTGTCTCAGTGCCATGAACTACAGGTCATTCTCAAAAAATTAGCATATTGTGATGAAGTTCATTATTTTCTGTAATGTACTGATAAACACTAGACTTTCATATATTTTAGATTCATTACACACAACTGAAGTAGTTCAAGCCTTTTATTGTTTTAATATTGATGATTTTGGCATACAGCTCATGAAAACCCCAAATTCCTATCTCAAAAAATTAGCATATTTCATCTGACCAATAAAAGAAAAGTGTTTTTACAACAAAAAAAGTCAACCTTCAAATAATTATGTTCAGTTATGCACTCAATACTTGGTCGGGAATCCTTTTGCAGAAATTACTGCTTTAATGCGGCATGGCATGGAGGCAATCAGCCCGTGGTACTGCTCAGGTGTTATGGAGGCCCAGGATGCTTCGATAGCGGCCTTAAGCTCATCCAGAGTGTTGGGTCTTGCGTCTCTCAACTTTCTCTTCACAATATCCCACAGATTCTCTATGGGGTTCAGGTCAGGAGAGTTGGCAGGCCAATTGAGCACAGTAATACCATGGTCAGTAAACCATTTACCAGTGGTTTTGGCACTGTGAGCAAGTGCCAGGTCGTGCTGAAAAATGAAATCTTCATCTCCATAAAGCTTTTCAGCAGATGGAAGCATGAAGTGCTCCAAAATCTCCTGATAGCTAGCTGCATTGACCCTGCCCTTGATAAAACACAGTGGACCAACACCAGCAGCTGACATGGCACCCCAGACCATCACTGACTGTGGGTACTTGACACTGGACTTCAGGCATTTTGGCATTTCCCTCTCCCCAGTCTTCCTCCACACACTGGCACCTTGATTTCCGAATGACATGCAAAAGTTGCTTTCATCCGAAATAAGTACTTTGGACCACTGAGCAACAGTTGAGTGCTGCTTCTCTGTAGCCCAGGTCAGGTGCTTCTGCCACTGTTTCTGGTTCAAAAGTGGCTTGACCTGGGGAATGCGGCACCGGAAGCCCATTTCCTGCACACTCCTGTACACAGTGGCTCTGGATGTTTCTACTCCAGACTCAGTCCACTGCTTCCGCAGGTCCCCCAAGGTCTGGAATCGGTCCTTCTCCACAATCTTCCTCAGGGTCCGGTCACCTCTTCTCGTTGTGCAGCGTTTTCTGCCACATTTTTTCATTCCCACAGACTTCCCACTGAGGTGCCTGGATACAGCCTATTCATTCAGAAATTTCTTTCTGTGTCTTACCCTCTTGCTTGAGGGTGTCAATGATGGCCTTCTGGACAGCAGTCAGGACGGCAGTCTTACCCATGATTGCGGTTTTGAGTAATGAACCAGGCTGGGAGTTTTTAAAAGCCTCAGGAATCTTTTGCAGTTGTTTAGAGTTAATTAGTTGATTCAGATGATTAGGTTAATAGCTCGTTTAGAGAACCTTTTCATGATATGCTAATTTTTTGAGATAGGAATTTTGGGTTTTCATGAGCTGTATGCCAAAATCATCAATATTAAAACAATAAAAGGCTTGAACTACTTCAGTTGTGTGTAATGAATCTAAAATATATGAAAGTCTAATGTTTATCAGTACATTACAGAAAATAATGAACTTTATCACAATATGCTAATTTTTTTTAGAAGGACCTGTATGTGCAGTGCTACTTGCATGAGAATGCAATACTAAATTGCCCAATTAACTCATATCCTTAGGGTAGGGGCAGGTGGCATTGCTTAAAAGTGCCTACATTTGAGGGCCACATGACAGTTTTGCTATGGGGCCCCATAATCTCTAGCTATGCCACTGGTTGCTCCACCCACTGCTTTAAAGCAACATACCTAAAATGTTTAATTAAAGTTTGACATAGACAGTAATGTAGATTTGTAGAAGTGGTTAAAAGTACCTTATTTTCTACTGCCAAACTCCCGAACAGGTGACTGTAAGCACAGGTTCTACTCCCCCCCTCCTTCTTCTAGAGGCCAGATGAGACATCCCTGCTGGTTTGCCAGAATCCTGTGACAATGAAAAATACGAACCCAACTCAGGAAAAATGAAAGAAAGGCCTTTTACCCTCAAAACTAAAATGACCCTTACAAGGGTTTGTTTTATGCTACAAGCATTGCAGTGTATTCATCTAAAGGTGCCCATACATTTGCCCGATTTACCGCCGATAGACAGCAGATTCGATCACTGTGATCGAATCTGCTGTGAAATCGATGCACAAACGCTAACCGTTCGACCGATTTCCACCTGAAAACGATAGATCCCGTCGATCTGTTCGCGCGGAAAATTTCGTTCGATCGGCGGCAGGTCGAGAGAGCGTCGATAGCGGAGTTCGAATGTCGTCGACCGACGCTAGTGGCAATACATTACCTGTTCCGCCGGCACGTGTGCCCGCTGTCCCCACAGTCCCTTCTCCTCGCTGGGCTCCGGCTGGCTTCACTTACTTCCTGTCGGGGGAAGTTTAAACAGTAGAGTGCCCTCTACTGTTTAAACTT
This sequence comes from Hyperolius riggenbachi, assembly GCF_040937935.1. Taxonomy (NCBI): domain Eukaryota; kingdom Metazoa; phylum Chordata; class Amphibia; order Anura; family Hyperoliidae; genus Hyperolius; species Hyperolius riggenbachi. The sequence continues at coordinate 108,567,112 of NC_090648.1, read as the reverse complement.
CCCCTGACAGGAAGTAAAGTGAAGAGACAGCGGAGACCAGGGAGACCAGGTAATGTATGCAGGGGACGGCGGCGGCAGCTCCACAGATTGTGAATCGGTTTCATAGTGAAATCAATTCAAAATCTGTTTGCAGTGTAGGCAGCCAATAGATCCCTCTTTGATCAGATTTCAATCACAGAGGGATCTATCTGCTGGTCAATCTGGTGGCATAATCGACCAGTGTATGGCTGCCTTTAAACTCAGCATATCAGAAGACAGTAAATCCACTTAAAGGAAACCTGAGACTGATAAAAATAAAAAAAAAATTGTACAGACTTGGAACTTCCTCCAGCCCTCTTCAGGCTAATCGGTTGATTGTTGTCCTCCCGGGCCACTTGGATCTTCCGCTAGATGCCCCGTTAATTCCGCAAATCAGGGCAAACTGCGCACAGTGTTCTCCCCAGATTTTTTTTTTCAGCCGGGTGGCATGAAAAAGTAGCAGGATGGGGCATGACGGAGGGAACGCAGAGGATAACTCTGCTTACAGCATAGGAGGTGGATGAGGACAGCTGGGTGCTTACCAAAATTAGCCGGGTGCAGAACCTGACTAAAAGAGCCTGGGGAGAAGACTGTGCGCATGCCACGCTGCACTCCCGTCATCACGGAAACGCGTTGGGCGAGTGCGAACGGCTGGACTGCGCTTGCCCCAACTGACGGAAAAACCGGGCCGCCTAGTGGAGGATCCAGGCTACCTGGGAAGTTGGTGAGGGACCGATTAGCCTGAAGGGGGCTGGAGGAAGCCCCAGGTATGTATAATTTTTATTTTGTATCATCTCAGGTACACTTTAAAGCAAACTTGTGACAATGGAGTTGGTGGGGGGGGGGGAGATGCACCACTAGACCATAGGGAACTGTATAGAGGAGGGAGGGGGGCGCCAGACACTAGGGAACTGTATAAGGGAGGAAGGGGCAATAGACACTAGGGAACTGTATAGGGGAGGATGACCACTAAACACCATGGAAAAGTATGGAGGAGAGGGGGCACTAAACACCAGGGAACTGTATGGAGGGGTGGGGCACTAGACACCAGGGAACTGTATGAAGGGGGGGGGCACTAGACACCAGGGAACTGAATAGAGGGGGGGCACTAGACACCAATGAACTGTATAGAAGAGGGAAGGGGTATCTGCCCTTCTCCAAAATAAATAAGATTAAGAGGGCATTTCATGAAAGACAGCTAGTAGATGTTTGGAGATTGCTCAACCCAACTACTAAAGATTACACATTCTATTCTGGGGTACACAATTCTTACTCCAGAATAGATGTTATCCTGATATCGCATAACCTCCTATCAGAAACTCTCAAGGCAGACATTGGTATAATCTCTTACTCTGACCACGCCCCAGTGGTACTGGATCTCAACTGCGCACCTAAAACAAGCATGCCATTCAGCTGGAGACTTAATTCCTCAATGCTCTCTGATAAAGATACTGCACGTAAAATTGAGGCAGAAATTGAATCATATTTCCAGCTGAATGTTACGGAAGAGACGCCAGCTACCACAGTCTGGGAGGCACACAAATGTGTTCTGAGGGGCTTCCTAATTCAATTGGGCTCGAGATTAAAGAGAGAAAAAGAGAAAGATCTCATTGAACTATTGCAGAAAGTCCAAGAATTGGAACGAAGCCATAAGCGCTCCAGGGACCCACAGACATTGGAACAACTGCAGAAGGCTAGGGAGGGGATAAGAACCATAATGAGAGATAAAACGCTAAAGGCAGCCTTCCGATGTAAATCTGCGTTTTATATGTCAGGGAACAAACCAGGGAAGTTATTGGCCCGGGCCTTAAAACAGCAGCAACGACGGAATTATATTCCCCAAGTCATAGACCCACACAGCCAAAAACATATACGCAGTGAATCCATTGCCAATACCTTCAAAATGTTTTATCATAAACTATATAACCTGTTACCAGATCAGGCAGACAACCGTAAGGTGACTCTTGGAAAGGCTATGAGAGACTATATAAAAGAGGCTGGTATGCCTCAGTTACAACCTGAGATGGTACAAGCTTTGGAAGAAGATATTTCCCCACTAGAAATTGCACAGGTAATTACTCAGATTAAAGCGGGCAAGGCTCCAGGGCCAGACGGCCTACCAATTGAATATTATAAGAGGTTTAGTCATCTTCTGATTCCCCATATGTGCACCGCCTTTAACAACAATTTAGACCCAGATAAGAATGAGTCCTTTCCGACTCAGACGCTTGAATCACACATATCAGTGATACACAAGCAGGGAAAAGACCCAGCAGCTTGTGCAAGCTACAGGCCCATCTCTCTGCTAAACCTAGATTTAAAAATCTTCTCAAAAATCCTTGCTAACAGATTGGCGGAGTGGATGGGTCACCTAGTGCATTGGGACCAAGTGGGATTCATCCCAAAACGAGAGGGAAGAGATAATACTATAAAGACATTGAATATTGTCCAGTCGGCCCGGTCGGGCAACACCCCATTGATGCTATTATCAACCGACGCTGAAAAAGCGTTCGACCGGGTCGACTGGACATGGATGTTTGAAGTGCTGGGTCACATTGGATTTGGCGGAAAAATGATAAATGGAGTTCGAGCACTTTATTCTTGCCCTACTGCACGGGTAAGGGTCAATGGGATTTTATCAGAGGCCCTACAAATTTCAAATGGAACGAGGCAAGGATGCCCCTTTTCACCGCTCATATTTGCCCTGGCCCTGGAGCCTTTCCTGTGCAAAATTCGTAAAAACAGAGACATCTCTGGTTTCTCCATTAATGGTCAAAATCACAAAATTGCTGCCTATGCAGATGATTTGTTATTCTATATCTCCAATCCAGTGATTACGCTACCCAATCTGTTGTCAGAATTCAATGCCTTCAGTAATCTTTCACTCTTTAAAATTAACCTGGATAAATGTGAGGCGCTTAATATTTCCTTACCAAAGGACACTCAGACCTCCCTGAACATGTCCTTCCCCTTTAAATGGAATAAAGATCATATCACGTATCTGGGCACTAAAATCACCCCGAGACTAGTAGACTTATTCAACAAAAATTTCCCACCCTTGTTGGATACTCTCACTGCTGACCTGAAAAAGTGGGATCGACCACAATTCTCCTGGATGGGCAGGATAGCGATCATAAAAATGAACGTAATGCCTAGGCTACTATATTTATTTCAAACCCTCCCTATTTCTATACCCACAGCATTTTTGAGAAAGGTGCAGAGGATATTTAATAGCTACATCTGGAAGGGGAAGCCACCCAGGATAAATAGAAATGTCCTATTCAGACCCAAACTGGCAGGAGGACTGGCTGTCCCTGATGTTCAAAAGTACTATCAAGCCGCAGTTCTGACTAGGCTGCTCGACTGGCATAGGCATAGCCATATCAAACAATGGGTTGGGTTGGAGCAGTCTCTTACCCCGTTCCCCTTGACGAATCTGCCCTGGTCATCTCGGGCCCCAAAAATTCACTGGTCAACCTCAGAGTTGGTAGGCAATACCCTGAAGGTGTTCTCCAAAATACGGACATTGTCCAATTTCTCTCCATGGCCGTCCCCACTAATTCCAATACTGGGCAATCCTGAATTCACAATGGGAGGTTTAAGTGCCCCTCTTAGGAATTGGAAGCTTAATACACCACTGAGGGCAAAAGACTTTTGTACAGCAAGAGAATGGCACTCCTTAGCCACCCTGAGAGTTAACGTTGGAGAACCCAGACTTGATTGGTGGGGATTTCTGCAATGTAGACATCTTCTATACTCATTGGGTGTTCGCCCTTCAGATATGCGTAATTTATCGGAGTTTGAGCAGATATGTCAAGCCACTGAGCCCATGGAGAAAACCCTGTCACTTATCTACTCCATGCTCGTAACCCAAGATATGGACAATCTAACATATTTTGGTGCTTGGGAAAAAGAACTAAACACCACATTCACTGAAGCCCAGAGGTCTAAAATGTGCATATATGCCCATAAAACATCTACCACGTCGCGAATTCAGGAACTTAATTACAAAATATTAGCGAGATGGTACTACACCCCAGCCAAACTGGCCAGAATATTCCCTGAAAGAGACCCCTCCTGTTGGAGATGTACAGCTCACACTGGCTCCTTACTCCATATTTTATGAAGTTGTCCAGCCTTGACACAATTATGGATTACAGTGGAAAAATTGATAAAGGAAATGACCAATAGACCTCTGGACTTCAATCCCCAAACCTACTTAAACAATTTAAATAATTGGAGCATGAGGGCCTATAAGGGCTCAGTGGTGCGCCATATACTTAATGCCACCAAAACTATAATAGTGAGGAAATGGGGTACCACAGACCTCCCTACACTGCGTGAATTGGTAAAAGAGCTAGATATGATACATGACCTAGAGCGCATAGTTTATAACTTACAGGGGAGAGAGGAAAAGTTCTCAAAAATCTGGCGCCTTTGGATGGTATTCCGATATTCGGAAGAATTTGCACAAATGCTGATCTAAATCCCACTCCCACACACCACTGACCCCCATAGGTGTTGAACTACTTTGCGTAAAGAAGGATTAATAGTCTGGAAACCTTGGACCCAGCCGGTTTATTGTTCTTTCATTCTTTAAAACTTAGAAGTGTTATACACGCTCAATGCTGTCATGATAATCTGGAAGCATATACCGCTCCTTATGATAAGGGTATATACCTAGATGACACAGTTCTTGACGCAATCTCTATTATAGTAAGACCTTGAAGTTCTATATGCCTGTTAAACCCGATTTCATATTGGATATCTAGGAATTGCATCTGCCTTCAAACTGCTTACCTTTATACCAGGAGCTTTTATTTTTGTAGATGGAAGTCATTGCATTTCTTATTATACACTGTATCAATACTTCAATAAAAGAATTTGAAAAAGAAGAGGGAAGGGGGGGGGGTGGGGGGAAGTATTAGACAGCAAGGAACTGTATAGGAGAGGGGGCACTAGATACCAAAGATCTGTATGGGGAAGGGGGGGCATTGGACACCAGGGAACAGTAAATAACTTATGCAAACAACTGCGTGGGAGCATAATTTAAGTATGTATAAGTACCCCAGCGCTGTGGAGTCAGGCCCAGTGCACACCAAAACCGCTAGCAGATCCTCAAACCGCAAGCGGTTTTTGGAGCAGATTTCAGATTGATTCCAGGCATGTTTAGAGACGTTTTCTAAACATGCCTAGTGTTTTTGGCAGGGCTGTGGAGTCGGAGTCGGAGTCGTGGAGTCGGAGTCGTGGAGTCGGGCAATTTTGGGTGCCTGGAGTCGGAGTCGGAGTCGGGAAAAAATGCACCGACTCCGACTCCAACTCCTAATGAATTTGTAACTGTAATTAAAATAAAAAATATGATAAAATGTTCTATTTCTCAGATAATAGTCATTAAAAATAATGTATATATACAGTATATATACAGTAATAGCTGTGCTTAGTCCACAAAAATGAAATAAACCAATCAAAATTAGTTACTTGTGCTGCTTCAATAAAGCAGTCCCCGTATTTTTAAGGTCAGATATACATATCTGATTGTGACTGTATATATGATGTGTACACAGGAATCTCTTATATATACTAAATAACATCTATGCTGTAAGAATAAAGCCTGATGTGTAGCTATGTCACTAATAGAGATGGTCAATGAGATGGAAATAATTCTGCACTGATGCTGATTTATGCAAATGTATGCACTCCCTTTGCTGATGAAATCAAATAATTTGATTTGTTGTTAAAATTTGGTTTGGTGACTACAAATTAAAGGGTAACTGAGACGGATGAAAAGTAAAGTTTTATACATACCTGGGGCTTCCTCCAGCCCCCTTCAGGCTAATCAGTCCCTCGCTGTCCTCCACCACCCGGATCTTCTGCTATGAGTCCTGGTAATTCAGCCAGTCAGCGCTGTCCGGCCGCATGCCGCTCCCACAGCCAGGAACATTCTGCACTTGCGCAATAGTGCTGCACAGGTGTAGTATGCTCCTGGCGGCGGAGTGTGTGCATGCGCACTACGCCTGACTGGCTCAAGTACCTGGACTCATAGCAGAAGATCCAGGTGGCGGAGGAGGACAACGAGGGACTGATTATCCTGAAGGCGGCTGGAGGAAGCCCCAGGTATGTATAAAACTTTAATTTCATCTGTCTCAGGTTTACTTTGTTACACAGTAGTACTATACTCTACATATGCACTCCCCACAGAGCTGCAGGGAATCCACTGAGAATGCTGTGCACATTGAACACAGAGGTGTTGTCTGTTTACAATCTCCTCATTCCCCTGCAGAGTACCTGCACATCATTCTTACATGTACCCACACTTACACTGCCTAGGGCCTGATAGATGTTCTTTGTTCCGGTTTGTACCTTTTACAAGTACTCTTACCAAGGACTAGTTTTAGTCTAAAGGGAATAAATATAGTAGTCTACATATCCTTCTCACTTCAGTTGTCTTGTAAAATTCCTAAGCGTTGGCAGTTAAGAGACGAATTTCACGTTACATACTTTTAATCAACAAAATTGTAATATGCAAATTAGAGGAGTCGGAGTCGTGGAGTCGGAGTCGGTGGAATCCTAAACTGAGGAGTCGGAGTCGGAGTCGGTGGATTTTTGGACCGACTCCACAGCCCTGGTTTTTGGGAGCGTTTTTGTGTAGCAGATTTCATATATTGTTACAGTAAAGCTGTTACTGAACAGCTTCAGTAACAAAAACGCCTGGAAAACCTCTCTGATCTAGCGTTTTGCAGAGCGGTTTGCATTTTTCCTATACTTTACATTGAGGCAGAAACACTTCTGCAAACCGCAAACGTGCAGCAGGAGGCACATTTGCGGTTTGCTAAAAACCTCAAACCGCTGGTGTGCACCATCCCATTGAAATACATTAGCCAAGCATTTTCACAGGCGTATGCGGTTGGCGGATCGCTGCCAAAACCGCTTGGTGTGCACTGGGCCTTAGAGTCATTTTTGGCTACCTGGAGTCCATGCCTTCATAAATTGAGGAGCTGGATGATTTCTGTACTGACGCCACAGCCCTGTACCCACTCATGCGCAATACGCCCACACTTTATGCCTGCATGGGCCTACATACGCAGCAATGGTAACTATGCAATTCAAATAAACACATATAAGGCAACAACCGGAAGGAGGTCCATGTCCCTTGTCCTGGAAGAAAGGCTATTTCTGCAAACGTTTCTAACCCCATGTAATGGCTGGTTCCTCTTATTTATTGTATTTATAAAGCACCAACATATTACGCAGCGCTGTGGCGATCGTTGTTTTTGACCCCCGCCGGGGGACACAGAAACGTGGTGGTAAACGATTCTGAAAGCAACCTGTTGCTTCCAGGATTGCCTAAGCACTGGGCAGACAATGGGGAAAATCAAGACCAAAACGCAACATTTGCACAAACAAAGGTGAACGATTATAGTGACGGCTGTCCATTCATTTGAATGGACAGTAGTTAAATAATGGGTATCGCGGCCTTTGTTTACCGTCCTCCAAGCGTTCATGTGGACCGGGCCTAATAAGAACCCGAAGAGAGAAATATGGAGGCTGCCATATTTATTTCCTTTTAAGCAATACCAGTTGCCTGGCAGTCCTGCTGATCCTCTGCCTCTAATGCTGGGCATACACGGTGAGAGTTATGCCCCCCCTCGATCCTGGCGCATCCCCACTCGTCCCCGCCGGCGCCTGGATCGATCCCCGCTCGTCTGTATCGAGCGGGGAAAAGCGCCTCACTGATCGGACCTGTCGGAAATTATCAATCGAGCCATCAGCGGCTCGATTGATAAGAAAAAAAATGCCATGTATGCCCAGCATTAGTTACAGAACCTGAACAAGAAGCATGAAGATCAGATGTCTCTGACAATACTGTCAGATCTGACTAGATTAGCCATGTTTGTTTCTGGTGTTATTTAAGGCGCGTACACACGCCATACTTCTGCAAACGACGGGTCCGCCAGACCCTCCCGCTGGGCGGACGTTCTGCCAACAGTAGCACGTGTGTACACGCTGTCGGGGGACTGATAAGGCTGTTTTTGAAAGATCCTCTCAGGGAGGGTCCGAGGGACCCGTCGTTTGCTTAAGTATGGCGTGTGTACGCACCTTTAGGCATATAGATCAGTACAGCTGCCAGGCAGCTGGTATTGTTTAAAAGGAAATACATATGGCAGCCTCTAACATTAGTAGTCATTACATTTCTAGTTTTGTATTGTACAATAAAATGTTCCATTTCCATATCGGTTAAAATGAGCACAATTGAAATTTTTCTTTACCTCTTTTACCTTTTGAAACAAATCAGCCTCAGCAGTGACGCACTATGGGACACCTCAGAATCATAGTACAACCTGAATAATCGCAAATACCTTCTATTTTAAGAAGGCAAATTTCTGTTTTACACAGCATTTTAGTAAGAGGGATTGTTGGTTCTTTTCAGCTCCTTGCGCACTCCTAGGAGTTGTGGTTCACTATAAGCTTGCAGGGTAATCTGTATATCATAAAGATGATTCGTATCCACTTTCAAAATCTCACAATAAATGAAACCAGTGTCTTCTTGATCAGTCACTAGAGAGGTAACAGTGACCGCGTATCCATACCACAAGACGGCGCACATCACCGCAGCACAATTGTCATCTCTACATGCCAATCGCAGCCGGGTGTAGCAAGATGGCGGCTGCAGGCTGAACCGGTGTACCGGAACAAGGAAGTGTTGCCGGAAGTCTGAACACATCACCTTCCAGGACGATGGCTCTCGCTGTGCGATGTCGTGTGTTGTTTGTGGCTCTGCTGGTGATTGTCGCCGTGTTTCCGGGGCGAGGTGAGATGCGGCTTGTTAGCGGTGGAAGCCCTTGTTGTCTCCGTACTCGCCTGTGACTTTTGGGCTGACAATCAGTGCTTCCAGCCATGTCCCGCTATTGCCTGTTATTTCATCACAACTGTGTGCGCATCACAAGGAAACGCTGATGTGGCAGCAGCTTGTCAATTTCAACTTCTTTTTCAGATAAGTGATTTGAATAAGCTGAACAGTCTTTATGGATCATAGCTCCCAACTCTCCCTCTTTTGGAGGGACAGTCACTCTTTGGGAGCCCTTTCCATCTGTCCCGTTCCCTCCTCATGTGTCCCTCTTTCTATGTAAATATATATTTCTCTACTAAAAATGTGTTTGACTCTACACTTTATTCCCATCCTCTAAATTGATATATTACTAATTTTAAAATGTTAATATGATGAAAAATGAACCAGGATAGAAAGGACCAGTGGAGTTTGATTTGTAAAACAACATATTTTTCTTAAGAAATCTTTATGGTATGTGTGACTAGGGGTGTGATAGGGGTATGGCATAAGTGTTCCTTTTTCTCATCTTAAAAAGTTGGGAGGTATGATTGATCCGCATGCTAGAAAGATTATGGGACCTATTTATAAAGCTGGCAATCAGTTGATTGATGCTCGAGTCACTATATTACTGCAGTGGTAATGGCAGTTATCAGATCACCATAGCTGTAAAAGTGGCAATAAGCTTGAAGTAAACATTATTTTTGCCCCTGTGCTGCACCTGCGCAAGTATGGCTGGGTTTGTGCAGTAGCACAGAGCTGCTTGTGATGCTGCAAGATGACAAGCTGTTGTGGTCAATCGGGTGTGCGGCAGTAAAGGTGAGCAATATCAGAACAAGCGATGAAACCTCTGGCGCGGTTGCTCTGCTGTCAAATGTGCTCCCTCTGCCAGTGCCCTATACTTTGCCTGTCCGTGTCTGCTGCTGGCTCTGGGCGCCGGTTTCCATCCATACATATGACCCACGTTGTTGCCAGCATCTACGTCTCGTGGGCATGTATGTGATGTGACGCACGTGCCCATGTTATTCCAGCGACCGCTTGGGGCGTGTGTATGTATGGAACTAGCGCCGGACAAGTAAAGGGCACATTTGACATGGGGGGGGGCAGCATCAGGCTGGCAAGAGGCATCACAAGGCCAGTTCCTGATCTATTTTAGCATGAGATCGATCTGATATCGGCCTGCGTGTGGGCAGCCAACAGAACTCTCTCTAATCAGATTCAATCAGGTAGAGATTGGTCTCTTAGTTGAATCTGCCCATCATCGCTAGATGATTCTGTTAAAAATCTGACAAGATTACCTGCATGCTTGTTTCAGATGTGTAATTCAGACACTGCTGATGCCAGAAGGACCAACAGAACTGCCAGGCAACAGGTATTGTTTAAAAGGAAATACGAATGGCAGCCTCCATAGCCCTCTCATTTCAGGTTCCCAAGGATCACTACTTTTATTGGGGATCATCAGTTTCCGATAATTACTATCACTTAGGGGACTGTTAGCTCAGCCAGATCTAGCTACATACACATGCTGGATTATATCTGGTTTGAGCAGGGGATATGGACTGACATGGGTGAGGATCTAGTGTGAGTACAGAAGTGCACGTGAGTGCCGTGTTTGTTTTGGATATATAAAGTCTGGTTGAGAGCGGCATTGAACTTTTACAAGTTTTAGTTATCCATTACCTATAAATCTTCATTCTCCTCCTCAAGGTAAAGATCCTATTACATCAACTTCATATTGTGTATATATTAAGCATAGTTGATTTAAAACACAGAAGTACTTGACATTCACTGCTGCTTTTTTTTGTCCTTCTGGGTGATTAACAGTCAGGTGAGGCATCATAGTCCTTTATTTGTCCTTTATTTGTGCCTATTGGTTGAAAGGCTACATACTAAAGGTGCCCATACACTGCGCCAAATTCCCGCCGATATACAGCAGATTCGATCACTGTGATTGAATCTGCTGTTAAATCGATAACGCAAACATTGACCGAACCGTCAAATTTCTCTCAATCGCTGGTGGGTAGGGGGTGTGTCGATAGCGGCATTCAATTGGCCCCGGACCGATAAAGCAATACATTACCTCTCCACTGGCGCGAATCCCCGCTGTCCCTTCTCCGGCTGGCCATCTTCTCTTCACTTCCTGTCCTGTCGGGAATTTCAAACAGCAGAGCACCCTCTACTGTTTCGACTTCCGCTGGTCACAGGACATGACAGGAAGTAAAGAGAAGACGCCCAGCGCGGACAGAAGGAACAGCGGGGACTCGCACAGACAGAGAGGTAATGTACTGCTGGGAGCGGCGGGCAGCGGCAGCTCCACAGATTGAGAATCGATTTCATACTGACATCGATTTAAAATCTGTGTGCAGTGTATGGGCAGCCAATAGATCCCTTTGTGATCAGATTAGATCAGAGAGGGATCTATCTGTTAGTTGATCTGGTGGCCATCGACCAGTGTATGGCTGCCTTTAATCACAGACTGTACACACAAGATAAGTCTTTGGAAAATTAAAGAATAAAGGCCAATTTTGCCACCTCTGTGTAGTATGAGAGCATTCCTGCACAGTTAGATAGATGCTTCAATAGATAATTTCCATCATGTCCAATATTATTTTCGATCGGTTTCTGGTCGATTTCTCATAGAAGTGAATGGAAATAGATAAGAGAATCGAGCGGAAAATCGAATCGAACAGAAAATCTCTTGAAAAAACGCATGGTGTGTGCCTAGCATCAAGCTGAGTAAGCCCATCAGATACAAATCTTTGCAAACTGAGGAATTTATCTGTCAATAGGTTTGTCAGGGAGGTGTGAAAGACAGATCTTTCAAGATGCTGAACACATGCAAAAGATCTGTTCCTGCAAAATGCATTCATACTCTATGATATCTGCAGATCTCATAAACACCTGGTTTAATAACACAGTCATCTGCAGATCAGATCCACCAGGATGAATCTGAAAGACTTAAGGTAGCCATACACTGGTCGATTTGCCATTAGATCGACCAGCTGACAGATCCCTATCTGATCGAATCTGATCAGAGAGGGATCGTATGGCTGCCTTTACTGCAAACAGATTGTGAATCGATTTCAGCCTGAAACCGATCACAATCTGTTGAACTGCTCATGCCGCCTGTGCCCCCCCCCCCCCCCCCCGTATACATTACCTGAAGCTGGCTCCCGGGCGTCTTCTCCGCGCTGCACCGCACCGCTCTGTTCTTGCTCCATCCCGGCGCTTCCTGTGTCACTCCGTGACCAGGAAGTTCAAATAGAGCGCCCTCTATTTGAACTTCCTGGTCACTGCAGTGACACAGGAAGCGCCGGGATGGAGCCGGAACAGAGCGGTGCAGCGCGGAGAAGACGCCCGGGAGCCAGCGTCAGGTAATGTATACCGGATCGGCCGCCGCTAGCGACGCGCACCCTACCTCGGATCGGCGGGTCCGTTTAGCGCGAACGATTGGCAGCAGATTCGATCCCAGGATCGAATCTGCTGTCGAAACGGCCGCGAATCGGGCCAGTGTATGGCCACCTTTATGCTAGGTACACACCATACAATTTCTGGCAGATTTACCAGCCAGATCGATTATTTCCAACATTTCTGATCTGAATTTCGATCAATTTTTTTTTTGATTTTTTTTTTTTTTTTTTTAAATCATTTTTTCGATCCTTTTTCTAAATCTATTTTCGTAGAACTGAATGAAAATCGATCAAAAAACGATTTACAAAAAATCAGAAAATTGATCCAAATTCACAACGGACATGTTGGAAATAATCGATCTGGCAGGTAAATCTGCCATAAAATTGTATGGTGTATACCTAGCATGAGAGACAAATATTACGTCTGGCTTTGAGGACTTTAGTGAACTTTTTTACAAAGATTATCTGCAGATTTATCTTTGATCTTTCACTTTTCAAAGATTTATCTTTTGTGTACCCAGCTTTGCGTGTGGTCCGGTGATGGTCATGGACAGAATCCGAAGACATAACAAAAGTTGTTTAGATGATACTTTTAATGACTAACTGTAGAAGATTTCTCTGCAAGCTTTCGAAACTTTTAAAGAGAACCCGAGGTGGGTTTGAAGAATATTATCTGCATACAGAGGCTGGATCTGCCTATACAGCCCAGCCTCTGTTGCTATCCCAAACCCCCCTAAGGTCCCCCTGCACTCTGCAATCCCTCATAAATCGCAGCCACGCTGCTGACAAACAGCTTGTCAGAGCTGGCTGTGTTTATCTGTATAGTGTCACTCTGCTGCTCTCCCCGCCTCCTGCAGAACTCCAGTCCCCGCCTGCATCCCTTCCCTCCCTGCTGATTGGAGGGAAGGGACGAGGGCAGGGACCGGAGCTATGCAGGAGGCGGGGGAGCAGCTGAGACTGACACTACAGATGTGAACACAGCCTCACAGCATGGCTGTGATTTATGAGGGTTGCAGAGTGCAGGGGGACCTTAGTGGGGTTTCGGATAGCAACAGAGGCTGGGCTGTATAGGCAGATCCAGCCTCTGTATGCAGATAACATTCTTTAAACACACCTCGGGTTCTCTTTAAGTTTCTTCTTCAGGCATGATACAGAACTGGTTCAGAACCGTACAAAGTACTGTTACATACTCAAGCTTGTACATGATTTTCTTACATAGAAAATCATATATAAGTTTGAGTATGTGACAGTACTTTGTATGGTTCTGAAACATGCCTGAAGAAAAAGAAACTTAAATTTTTGAAAGATTGCAGAAAAATCTTGTACAGTTAGTCATTAAAGGTATCACCTAAACAACTTTTGTTATGTCTTCCAGGGCTGTGGAGTTGGAGTTGAGGAGTCGGAGCAATTTTGAGTACTCGGAGTCGGTGGTTTCATAAACTGAGAAGTTTGTACGATGATTTTTGTAACAACTACACAGCACATGTTTTGTGGAAATCCACAGAGGTAGTTAATCAGCTCTGCTGAGACACTAATTACCTCACCTGTGAATATTTGTGGTTTTCTGCAAAACATGCTCTGTTGGTGGGCCTTGAGGACAGGGTTTGGGAACTCTGCTATAGAGCCTTCCCGTTCCTCCCACGGTCCCCTCGTTCCAGCGCTTCATCCCGCGTTAGTCTCCGACTGATGGGTTGGAGACTGCTCACTTCCGCCACTGCTCGAGGCTTTGGTAATCTTCGGGAGCCGGAGTGCTCCCAAAGAAGGCCGCTCCGTACTGTGCAAGCACGAGAATGCGCAGTATGGATAGGCCCGTCTTCAGGGGCACTCAGGCTGTTTTTTTTTTGTGATGCTTTCATTTTGACGATAATAGCACTTATTATTTCCAAAACACCATTACCCAGCCCCCATACAACAACATACAGACATGAGACTGGTATGGGTGGGTAGTGCTATGCATGTGCTCATTTGTGCTGCATAAAACCATCTTTCTATCGTTTATAGTTTTTGAGATATTCACGGTTTTATAAAGGTCAAAAGTTCACTCCGCCCCCCCCAAACAACATCGCAAAGGCTGAGTGAGCCTGAGTGAAATTTTGACCTTTATAAAAACATGAATATCTCAAAAACTATAAAAGATAGAAAGATAATTTTTGCAGCACAAATAAGCACATGCACAGCACTACCCACCTACGAACACTCCCAGTCCAGCACAGGAGACTTGGGCGCAGCCGGCGCCACCATAGACCATAATATGAATTACGGCTATAGCGGCGCACAGTAAGTAACTTGTAAAACACTATACAGGGAGTGCAGAATTATTAGGCAAGTTTTATTATTGAACAACAACCATGTTCTCAATGAACCCAAAAAAAAACTCATTAATATCAAAGCTGAATATTTTTGAAAGTAGTTTTTAGTTTGTTTTTAGTTTTAGCTATTTTAGGGGGATATCTGTGTGTGCAGGTGACTATTAGGCTACTTACACACTAAGACGTTGCGTTAGGTGCTACGTTAAGGTTGCATAACGTGCACCTAACGCAACACATGGTGGTGGTGGCAGAGGACGTTAGCAAAGAGCCGCGTTAAGCGGCTCTTTGATGCGTCCGTGATGCGTCCGTGATGCGTACAATAGTACGCATGCGCTGGTGGAGACCACGTGAGTGGAACACTCCGCATCACGTGGTCCCGCCAGTGACGTCAGCACAGTGCAGTGAATATTAATTAGCCATGTGGCTAATCACTGCGCCTGTGCAAGCAGGCTAACGCGGCAAAGCCGCTCTAACGCCGTAGCATGCTGCACTCTAAGATTTACGTGCAGCGTTACAATGTAACTAACCAATGCACTAACGTGCGCCCGTAACGTCTTACTGTGAAAGCAGCCTTACTGTGCATAATTATTAGGCAACTTAACAAAAAACAAATATATACCCATTTCAATTATTTATTTTTACCAGTGAAACCAATATAACATCTCAACATTTACAAATATACATTTCTGACATTCAAAAACAAAAACAAATCAGTGACCAATATAGCCACCTTTCTTTGCAAGGACACTCAAAAGCCTGCCATCCATGGATTCTGTCAGTGTTTTGATCTGTTCACCATCAACATTGCATGCAGCAGCAACCACAGCCTCCCAGACACTGTTCAGAGAGGTGTACTGGTTTCCCTCCTTTTAAATCTCACATTTTATGATGGACCACAGGTTCTCAATGGGGTTCAGGTCAGGTGAACAAGGAGGCCATGTCATTAGTTTTTCTTCTTTTATACCCTTTCTTGCTAGCCACGCTGTGGAGTACTTGGACGCGTGTGATGGAGCATTGTCCTGCATGAAAATCATGTTTTTCTTGAAGGGTGCAGACTTCTTCCTGTACCACTGCTTGAAGAAGGTGTCTTCCAGAAACTGGCAGTAGGACTGGGAGTTGAGCTTGACTCCATCCTCAACCCGAAAAGGCCCCACAAGCTCATCTTTGATGATACCAGCCCAAGCCAGTACTCTACCTCCACCTTGCTGACGTCTGAGTCGGACTGGAGCTCTCTGCCCTTTACCAATCCAGCCACGGGCCCATCCATCTGGCCTATCAAGACTCACTCTCATTTCATCAGTCCATAAAACCTTAGAAAAATCAGTCTTGAGATATTTCTTGGCCCAGTCTTGACGTTCCAGCTTGTGTGTCTTGTTCAGTGGTGGTCGTCTTTCAGCCTTTCTTACCTTGGCCATGTCTCTGAATATTGCACACCTTGTGCTTTTGGGCACTCCAGTGATGTTGCAGCTCTGAAATATGGCCAAACTAGTGGCAAGTGGCATCTCGGCAGCTGCACGCTTGACTTTTCTCAGTTCATGGGCAGTTATTTTGCGCCTTGGTTTTTCCACACGCTTCTTACGGCCCTGTTGACTACTTTGAATGAAAGGCTTGATTGTTCAATGATCACGCTTCAGAAGCTTTGCAATTTTAAGAGCGCTGCATCCCTCTGCAAGATATCTCACTATTTTTGACTTTTCTGAGCCTTTCAAGTCCTTCGTTTGACCCATTTTGCCAAAGGAAAGGAAGTTGCCTAATAATTATGCACACCTGATATAGGGTGTTGATGTCATTAGACCACACCTCTTCTCATTACAGAGATGCGCATCACCTAATATGCTTAATTGGTAGTCGGCTTTTGAGCCTATACAGCTTGGAGTAAGACAACATGCATAAAGAGGATGATGTGGTCAAAATACTAATTTGCCTAATAATTCTGCACTCCCTGTAATTAGGCCTCAAGCAATTGCTGGAAGCCGAATTACATCATTCCCCCACTATCCACGTGGACCTAGAGGGGGAATAGTATTGCCGGGAACTTGTGCAGGAGCAGAATAGACCATACCGGCTGTATCCTGCACCCAAGTCTTCTGGCGGCGATTCCTCTCGTACGCACCCACCCATACTATGTCTGTAGGTTTGTTGTATGGGTGGTGGGTGATGGTATTGTTTTGGAAATAAGTGCTATCATCTTCAAAATGAAAGTGCACAAATCTTAATTTTTGCAGAACAAATGTAGCACAAACATGATGGAATTTTTATTTGTGCTGATTGTAGGGGGCCAGCTTCACGGAGCTGTAGTGTCCTTTGCTCCAACTGTTAAAAAAAATTACCATAGTGAAACTGGAGGATCTTGAACCACAAGTATTGTACGTCTAAAGTTAATTTTGGAATGCTTGATTAGTTCCTCATTGCTTCTGTCAAGACGTATAACCTATGAATGTTGTAAGATAAAACGAATTACTTTGTGTGGGTGGAGGTGCGTGTGTGTATTATAGTACCACATATATTTATGTATGTGTACAATTTATAATTGCAGAATTTGGGATATAATCTATTCAGTCCAGGCACCATTAGGAAATTGTAGGAGCCAGCTCCATGGATAGTAGTATTAGGGCTCGTTTCCACTAGTGCGGCGTGCGTCTCGTAGACGCACGCCGGCACTGAGCGGGTGGGCGGGATCGCAGGCGATTCCCATCAGCCGTGCTATGCACGGCTATGGGAATCGCAGCCTCCGCCGCGAATTCTGTGGGGGTTTCCGGCCGAATCGCTACTGCAAGCGATTCGGCCGGCGGCGCCGTTGTCCCCTATGGCAGAGTTTCCCCGCGCGATTTGCCTGCGGGGAAACTCTGCGGATTCGCGGCCGTTTCCGCGAGAGTGGAAACGGGCCCTTAAAGGAAACCCGAAGCAGAGAAAAACTTATATCATGAATTGTACATGTAATACGGATTAGTGAATATAACATTAGTAGCAAAGAAAAGTTTCGTATTTTTATTTTCAGGTATATAACTTTTTTTTTTTTTTATAACATTGCATTATTCTGTCATATTTGTAGTTCATAAACCTTACTTTGTATTTTGAACTATAAAACGGAGAAGAACTAATGACCCTTTGAACTTTCCTGCAGTAAAACCTTAATCTAAACCAGTCTCTCATTGTCTGTATAAGGCTCCCTGCACACTGCAAATCCGTTTTCCGATTCCGTTTCCGATTCCGTTTCCGATTTTCCTTGAATACATTCAACAGAAAAACGGATCAAAAAACGCAGCATGCAGTTAAGATTAAAAATCTGAATCGGAATCGGATGTAAAAACAGATTAAAAAGCGGAATCGGAATCTGAAATGCATGCAGTGTGCAAGAGGCCTAAGTGTTTCAGAAAATAGGACAGTCTTCCACCCAAGTTTGGTAAGAGCTCGGAGAAGCTCTTTTGCATAGATAACTGAAGTTTCAACTCTTCCTGTACTGGAAACATGAAACTTTTCTTTGCTGCTAATGTTCTATTTCTTAGCTGTACTACACATAGTTTATTTTCGATTCAGGTTTGCTTCAAAGCAGACCAGAACTCAGAACCTCCTCTCTGCTCTAAAAGATACACAACAGCCAGGGCTGTGGAATCGTTCCAAAAATCCACCGACTCCGACTCCTCAGTTTAGGATTCCACTGACTCCTCGACTCCGACTCCGACTCCTCTAATTTGCATATTACAATTTTGTTGATTAAAAGTATGTAACGTGAAATTCGTCTCTTAACTGCCAACGCTTAGGAATTTTACAAGACAACTGAAGTGAGAAGGATATGTGGACTACTATATTTATTCCCTTTAGACTAAAACTAGTCCTTGGTAAGAGTACTTGTAAAAGGTACAGAGCGGAACAAAGAACATCTATCAGGCCCTAGGCAATGTAACTGTGGGTACATGTAAGAGTGATGTGCAGGTACTCAGCAGGGGAATGAGGAGATTCTTCCTCTATTACACATTCTTCATGCACAATCTGAACAAGGTTTATGGCCCAGTGCACACCGAGCGGTTTTTGGAGCGATCCGCCGGCCGCATCCGCCTCTAAAAACGCTTGTCTAATGTATTGCAATGGGATGGTGCACACCGGCGGTTTGCGGTTTTTGCCAAGCCGCAAACGCGCCTCCTGCTGCGCGTTTGCGGTTTTCGGAAGCGTTTCGTCCTCAATGTAAAGTATAGGAAAAACGCAAACCGCTCTGAAAAACGCTAGTTCAGAGCGGTTTGCCAGACATTTTTGTTACAGTAGCTGTTCGGTAACAGCTTTTACTGTAACAATATGTGTAATCTGCTACACAAAAACGCACGCAAAACCGCTAGGTATGTTTAGAAAACCTCTCTAAACATACCTAGAATCGCTCTGAAATCGGCTCCCAAAACCGCTAGCGTATTGCGGATCTGCTAGCGGTTTTGGTGTGCACTGGGCCTATGAGTGACAGACAACACCTCTCTGTTCAATGTGCACAACATTCTCAGTGGATTCCCTGCAGCTCTGTGGGGAGTGCATATATGTAAAGTATAGTACTACTGTGTACCAAAGTAAACCTGAGACAGATGAAATTAAAGTTTTATACATACCTGGGGCTTCCTCCAGCCCCATTCAGGCTAATCAGTCCCTCGCTGTCCTCCTTCGTCACCTGGATCTTCTGCTATGAGTCCAGGTAATTGAGCCAGTCTGGTGTAGTGCGCATGCACACACTCCGCCGCCGGGGGCGTACTACACCTGCGCAGCACTATTGCGCAGGTGCAGAATGCTCCTGGCTGTGGAAGCGGCACGTAGCCAGACTGCTCTGACTCGCTGAATTACCGGGACTCATAGCAGAAGATCCAGGTGGTGGAGGTGGACAGCGAGGGACTGATTTAGCCTGAAGGGGGCTGGAGGAAGCCCCAGGTATGTATAACACTCTTCTTTTCATCCGTCTCAGGTACCCTTTAATTTGTAGTCACCAAACCAAATTTTAACAACATAGCAAATTATTTGATTTCATGAGCAAAGAGAGTGCATACATTTGCATAAACCAGCATCAATGCAGAATTATTTCCATCTCATTGACCATCTCTATTAGTGACACGGCTGCACATCAGGCTTTATTCTTACAGCATAGATGTTATTTAGTATATATAAGAGATTCCTGTGTACACATTATATATACTGTACAGTCACAATCAGATATGTATATCTGACTTTAAAAATACGAGGACTGCTTTATTGAAGCAGCACAAGTAACTAATTTCTATTGGTTTATTTCATTTTTGTGGACTGAGCACAGCTATTACTGTATATATACTGTGTATATATACATTATTTTTAATGACTATTATCTGAGAAATAGAACATTTGATCATATTTTCTATTTTAATTACAGTTACAAATTAATTAGGAGTCTGAGTCTGTGCATTTTTTCCCGACTCCGACTCCAGACACCCAAAATTACTCTGACTCCGACTCCACAGCCCTGACAACAGCATAATAACAACATTTAAAAATTATATTTTATTTGTTACAGCTGATACAAATCCTAAAATCTGCACTGTTTCTACTTCCGGATTCATGGAAGCAGACATATTGTTTACCTCACGTGCTTTCAAATGGGCTTATCTGCCATCTCTGCCATGGCAGTCATGTGACACGGGAGAGATCAGAGAACTTGAGATAAGACACAAATGAGGGGGAATTAAATGGGCTAAACTCTCTAAATACATACAGGGTGCATTTCTCTGTTTTCTGTCCTGTGCAAGAGTTAAGGGCCACTTTAAAGTCAAACTCTAGACAATCTGAAAAGGAAAGTTAACTTGGAAGTTTATATGAGTGTGCCAGCTGTAATAATAATGGCAGTATTTGTATAGCGCCTTTCTCCTGTCGGACTCAAAGCGCTTGTGAGGCAGCCACTAGAGCGCACTCAGTAGGCAGTAGCAGTGTTAGGGAGACTTGCCCAAGAAACTCCTTACTGAAATAGGTGCTGGCTTACTGAACAGGCAGAGCCGAGATTTGAACCCAGGTCTCCTGTGTCAGAGGCAGAGCCCTTAACCATTACACTATCCAGCCACTCACATGAGAGCAGGCAGTTTCTGGATCCATGTATTGTATATGATAGTGTCTTGGCATCCAGCCGACATTGGTCTCCTGCTTGCAGCTCCCTATGGTTATTTTAGCCCAGGCTTGTTCAATTCTTGTCCTCTTGGGCAATATCTATGCCTTGTTTTTGGGTGAAGAGAATACATTTGCTAAGTGAACCACATTATGGCTTATTTACTATAGACTATAACCGTTCATTCCAATCTATTAAAGCAGCAGGGACAGCCACTATCCCTGGGTATAAAAACATATTTATAAGTAGATAGATACTTGTTCTACTTACGTAACAGATGTATTGATTTCAGTGAATTTTATATAGTAAATAATGAGAATTGTTCTAGCCATTTTTAATCTTTACTGCCTCTGAATGAAGCCAATCCTGATATAATTTTCTCCCTTACATTTTTTTTCTTCCTCCTAGGATTTGCACTGTTAGTTCTAGCTTGCTTTGTAAACGCATGTGAGCACAGCATAGATCGTATTTCAGCAGCTTCTGCAGAGGGTTGAGGTGTATTTCCTTTTTTATCCTGTCGCACTGAACTGGCCTCAGCCAATCAGTGAGGAGCAGGAATGTGGGAGGGGAGATAACAAGCTTCCCTCTCTCCAGCAATGTGCCAGTATAGAGCCAGGCTGACTGAGATAAGATTCATTACAGCTGAAATATTTATGATTATATTGAAATGCTTGCAATTCAGAATGCATGTAGACTACATAATAAACACAGGGCAGTGGGTAAATAGAATTTTATTAATGGAAATCCTGCTTTAATAAACACGAACACATTATTTCTGTACTCCCTATCATCCACATTACCCAGTGATAAGAGGCAGGCTGCCCATTTATGCTGTTTGGGAGAGATGGTGAGTATAAAAAGTCAGCACATCATAATTATATATTAGGCGCGCACACACGACCGCCCCTTCTGGCCCCGCCCTCCTCCGGCTCTCGGCAGGGTCTGCGTCTATCTATATATATACAGTGAAGGAAATAATTATTTGACCCCATCACTGATTTTGTAAGTTTGTCCAATGACAAAGAAATGAAAAGTCTCAGAACAGTATCATTTCAATGGTAGGTTTTATTTTAACAGTGGCAGATAGCACATCAAAAGGAAAATCGAAAAAATAACCTTAAATAAAAGATAGCAACTGATTTGCATTTCATTGAGTGAAATAAGTTTTTGAACCCTCTAACAATAAAAGACTTAATACTTAGTGGAAAAACCCTTGTTTGCAAGCACAGAGGTCAAACGTTTCTTGTAATTGATGACCAAGTTTGCACACATTTTAGGAGGAATGTTGGTCCACTCCTCTTTGCAGATCATCTCTAAATCCCTAAGGTTTCGAGGCTGTCTCTGTGCAACTCTGAGCTTGAGCTCTCTCCATAGGTTTTCTATTGGATTAAGGTCCGGAGCAGTGGCGGACACAGGCAGCAGTGGGCCCCTGTGCAAAATATCAATTGTGGGCCCCCGTGACCTGCGGCGCGTGAAGCGCGCCGCGGCAAAAAATGGGTGCGGCTATAACCTGCGGCGCTTCGCGCGCCGTGGCAAAAAATGGAAGTGGATAGAACCTACGCGCCGCGGCAAAAAATGGGCGTGGCAATGACCGGATAAGGGCGGAGCTAACTAATTTAAAGTGATCCCGGGGTGAGAGTGATATGGAGGCTGCCATATTTATTTCCTTTTAAACAATACTAGTTGCCTGGCAGCCCTGCTGATCTATTTGGCTGCAGTAATAAACTGAATTACACCAGCAACAAGCATGCAGCTTAATCTTCTCAGTTCTGACAATATTGTCAGAAACCCCTGACCTGCTGCATGCTTGTTCAGGGTCTATGGTTGAAAGAATAAGAGGCAGAGGACCAGAACGGCAACCAGGCAACTGGTATTGCTTAAAAGGAGAGAAATATGGCAGCCTCAATATTATTCTCACCTCAGGTTCCCTTGAAAAGTGCAACGCAAAGACAGTGGGCCCAAGTTTTGGTGACCCTTTCCCCAGAAAATTCACATAATTGTGCAGGTTTTCTCAAGAAAATACACATAATGTGAGCAGATTTGCCCAGAAAATACGTGCAATGATGTCGGCAGATATGCCCAGAAAATACGTGCAATGATGTCGGCAGATATGCCCAGAAAATACGTGCAATGATGTCGGCAGATATGCCCAGAAAATACCTGCAATGATGTCGGCAGATATGCCCAGAAAATACCTGCAATGATGTCGGCAGATATGCCCAGAAAATACCTGCAATCATGTCGGCAGATATGCCCAGAAAATACCTGCAATCATGTCGGCAGATATGCCCAGAAAATACCTGCAATCATGTCGGCAGATATGCCCAGAAAATACGTGCAATCATGTCGGCAGATTTGCCCAGAAAACACATGCAATCATGTAGCAAATTTGCCCAGAACATACATGCAATCATGTGGCAGACCTGCCCAGAACATACACGCAATCATGTGGCAGACCTGCCCAGAACATACACCTGCTAAAATAAATAATAAAAAAAAACATTTACTCACCTGCAGCAGCAGACCTCCTGTCCCAGCCTCCATCCGGCGCGCAGCTCCCATGGGTGGTTGGGTGGATAGGTAGCCTGGTGGGTAGGTAGGTAGGCAGCCGGGTGGGTAGGTAGGTAGCCCTTAGCCGGGTGGGTAAGTAGCCTGGTGGGTGGCTGGGTAGCCTGGTGGGTGGCTGGGTAGGCGGGTGGGTAGGTAGCCTGGTGGGTGGGTAGGTGGGTGGTTAGGTAGCTGGGTGGGTAGGTAGCCGGGTGAGTAGGTAGGTAGGTAGCCTGGTGGGTAGGTAGCCGGGTGGGTGTGTAGGTAGCCGGGTGGGTGGTTAGGTAGCCGGGTAGGTGGTTAGGTATCCGGGTGGGTAGGTAGCCGGGTGGGTGGGTAGGTAGCCGGGTAGGTGGCCGGGTGGGTGTGTAGGTATCCGGGTGGGTAGGTAGCCGGGTAGGTAGGTAACCGGCAGGGTGGTTAGGTAGCCGGGTGGGTAGCTAGGTAGCCGGGTGGGTTGCTAGGTAGCCGGGTGGGTGGTTAGGTAGCCGGGTGGGTGGGTAGGTAGCCGGGTGGGTGGGTAGGTAGCCGGGTGGGTGGGTAGCCGGGTGGGTAGGTAGGTAGCCGGGTAGGTAGCCGGCAGGGTGGTTAGGTAGCCGGGTGGGTAGCTAGGTAGCCGGGTGGGTAGGTAGCCGGGTGGGTGGGTAGGTAGCCGGGTGGGTGGGTAGGTAGCCGGCAGGGTGGTTAGGTAGCCGGGTGGGTAGCTAGGTAGCCGGGTGGGTAGGTAGCTGGGTGGGTGGGTAGGTAGCCGGGTAGGTAGCCGGCAGGGTGGTTAGGTAGCCGGGTGGGTAGCTAGGTAGCCGGGTGGGTAGGTAGCCGGGTGGGTAGCTAGGTAGCCGGCAGGGTGGTTAGGTAGCCGGGTGGGTAGCTAGGTAGCCAGGTGGGTAGGTAGCCGGGTAGGTAGCCGGCAGGGTGGTTAGGTAGCCGGGTGGGTAGCTAGGTAGCCGGGTGGGTAGGTAGCCGGGTGGGTGGGTAGGTAGCCGGCAGGGTGGTTAGGTAGCCGGGTGGGTGGTTAGGTAGCGGGGTAGGTAGCCGGGTGGGTAGCTATCCGGGTGGGGGGCCCGACTCCTATCCTCACTCACTCACCTCGGGGCCCCCCTCCCGGTATGCGCGGCGGCCGGCGGGAGAGCAGAAAATACAGGAAGTCTCCGGCCAGGGCTGCAGCAGACGCTAGAGGCAGCTGCTGCTTAGTTTCCGATATGTCTCCAAGGTGGAGACCAAGCGTCTGCTGCAGCCCCAGCCGGAGACTTCCTGTATTTTCCGCTCTCCCGCCGCATGAGGGGGGGGGGGGCGAGGTGAGGGGGGATGGGGGGCCCGAGGTGAGGGGGGAGGACAGGAGTCGGGGCCCCCCAGGTTAAAAAAATAAAATAAAATTTAAAAAAAAAAAAAAAAAAACCTGCAATACTTAATGGGCCCCTGAAGCAGCGGAACTTCAGGGGCCCTCGTGCGGCGGCACGGCCGTATGTCCGCCACTGGTCCGGAGACTGACTAGGCCACTCCATGACCTTAATGTGCTTCTTCTTGAGCCACTCCTTTGTTGCCTTTGATGTATGTTTTGGGTCATTGTCGTGCTGGAACACCCATCCACGACCCATTTTCAGTTTCCTGGCAGAGGGAAGGAGGTTGTCGTTCAGGATTTCACGATACATGGCTCCGTCCATTTTCCCGTTAATGCGATTAAGTTGTCCTGTGCCCTTAGCAGAAAAACACCCCCAAAGCAAAATGTTTCCATCCCCATGCTTGACGGTGGGGACGGTGTTTTGGGGGTCATAGGCAGCATTTTTCTTCCTCCAAACACAGCGAGTGGAGTTAATGCCAAAGAGCTCTATTTTGGTATCATCAGACCACAGCACCTTCTCCCAGTCACTTACAGAATCATTCAGGTGTTCATTGGCAAACTTCAGACGGGCCTGCACATGTGCCTTCTTGAGCAGGGGGACCTTGCGAGCCCTGCAGGATTTTAATCCATTGCGGTGTAATGTGTTTCCAATGGTTTTCTTGGTGACTGTGGTCCCTGCTAATTTGAGGTCATTCACTAACTCCTCCCGTGTAGTTCTAGGATGCTTTTTCACCTTTCTCAGAACCATTGACACCCCACGAGGTGAGATCTTGCATGGAGCCCCAGAGCGAGGTCGATTGATGGTCATTTTGTGCTCCTTCCATTTTCGAACAATCGCACCAACAGTTGTCACCTTCTCTCCCAGCTTCTTGCTAATGGTTTTGTAGCCCATTCCAGCCTTGTGCAGGTCTACAATTTTGTCTCTGACATCCTTGGACAGCTCTTTGGTCTTTCCCATGTTGGAGAGTTTGGAGTCTGCTTGATTGATTGATTCTGTGGACAGGTGTCTTTTATACAGGTGACTAGTTAAGACAGGTGTCCTTAATGAGGGTGACTAATTGAGTAGAAGTGTCCAACCACTCTGTGGGAGCCAGAACTCTTAATGGTTGGTAGGGGTTCAAAAACTTATTTCACTCAATGAAATGCAAATCAGTTGCTATCTTTTATTTAAGGTTATTTTTTCGATTTTCCTTTTGATGTGCTATCTGCCACTGTTAAAATAAACCTACCATTGAAATGATACTGTTCTGAGACTTTTCATTTCTTTGTCATTGGACAAACTTACAAAATCAGTGATGGGGTCAAATAATTATTTCCTCCACTGTATATATATAGATAGATAGACGCAGACCCTGCCGAGAGCCGGAGGAGGGCGGGGCCAGAAGGGGCGGTCGTGTGTGCGCGCCTAATATATAATTATGATGTGCTGACTTTTTATACTCACCATCTCTCCCAAACAGCATAAATGGGCAGCCTGCCTCTTATCACTGGGTAATGTGGATGATAGGGAGTACAGAAATAATGTGTTCGTGTTTATTAAAGCAGGATTTCCATTAATAAAATTCTATTTACCCACTGCCCTGTGTTTATTATGTAGTCTACATGCATTCTGAATTGCAAGCATTTCAATATAATCATAAATATTTCAGCTGTAATGAATCTTATCTCAGTCAGCCTGGCTCTATACTGGCACATTGCTGGAGAGAGGGAAGCTTGTTATCTCCCCTCCCACATTCCTGCTCCTCACTGATTGGCTGAGGCCAGTTCAGTGCGACAGGATAAAAAAGGAAATACACCTCAACCCTCTGCAGAAGCTGCTGAAATACGATCTATGCTGTGCTCACATGCTCACATCTCTCTCTCTCTCTCTCTCTCTCTCTCTCTCTCTCTCTCTCTCTCTCTCTCTCTCTCCACTAGAAAGCATAAATATCTCCTGCGCTCATAGGGCGATTTAAATAAATCACCCCCACCCCCCCGCATAAAATGGTACATAGCAATAGTTAAATGCCACAAATGACAAAAAGACCTTGTCCTAAAACGTCAACAAAGCACTGCTCATGCACACTGTAAGATTTCGCTTTGTTTACTATTTGAGTGTAAGAGTAAAATCCTTAATAGGAGGGATCCCTACACAAGAGTAAAAACTTTAAACCTGTAACAAGAAAAAGTTCCCCTGGGGGGTACTCAACTCGGGTGGGGGAAGCCTCCGGATCCTATCGAGGCTTCCCCCATCCTCCTGTGTCCCACGGCGGTGGCGAAAAAACTTCCGGAGCGGCAGGAATGTAAATCTTTACCTTCCCGACTCCAGCGCAGGCGCAGTATCGGCTCTCTGCTCGGAGATGGGCGGAAATAGCCGATCGCTGTTGGACCGCACTACTGCGCAGGCGCAAGTCTTCTGAGTCTACGCAGTAGAGCGGACCCGATGGAGATCGGCTTTTTCCACCTATCTCCGTAAATGTAGCTTGTCGGGCTTGTCGAGCCTGGATTGCTGGAGACTTCGGGGGAGCCAGCGCTGGATTGCCTGCAGCTACAGGGGAGGTGGAAGCCTCATTAGGACCCTGACGCTTCCCCCTCCCGAGGTGAGTACCGGCCAGGGGAACTTTTTTTGTTACAGGGTCTCCTTAAAGTGACACTGAAGCGAAATAAAAACCACTTATGATATAATGAATTGCATGTGTAGTACGGATAATTAATAGAACATTAGTAGCAAAGAAGAGTCTCCTATTTTTATTTTTCAGTTACTGGTATATAGCTTTTTTTTTTTTTTTATAACATTGCATCATTCTCTAATATTTGCAGTTTACAAACTACACTGCATTTTAAACTATGAAAGAGAGCAGAGCTAATGACCCTATCAACTTCCCTTCAGTAAAATCTTATCTAAAGTTGTCTCGCTGTTTCTTTGATGTATGAAGGTGGCCATACACTTAAAGATTTGCAGCAAATTCGACCATCAGATAGATTTCTGTCAGATGCCTGCCAAGTCCAACCTGACAGGAATCTATCTGATGTGTGCCACACACTAGTAACAGATTTCCAATATATTTCAGAATGAAATCTATTGGAAATGGATCTAAATGCATTATTGGACCATTAGATCCAATGCAACTCTTATGGGCCACCGATCTGCTGCCAGCAGCAGATCGACCTAGATTTTCCATCCTGTCAGATCAAATTGATCGAAATCTTCCGCAAATCGATCGAATTGGGAATTTGATAGAATCTTTCTGATCAATGGCTAAAATCGACCAGTGTAAGGGCCCCATAAGTGCTTCTGAAAATAGCACTGCTCTCTGACTAAATTAGACAGAGCTCAGAGAAGCTTTTTTGCATAGATAGCAAGTAAAATTTCTCAACTCTACCTGTACTGGAAACAATATACTCAACTTGCAACTATTCTATTTCTTAGCTGTACTACACATACAATTCATTATCTCGTAAGTTTATTTTGACTTCAGATTCCGGGAAGGTTCAGGAGGAATCCTTACACAAGTAACGTGCTGTTATACAATAAACTCCATACAGGTATGGAAGCACTGCTCATGTATGCACATACACTGATATATTATTGCATTTTTTTCACTCGTTCTGCATCACAAACTGTTTGCCACCAAAGGTTGTTTATAACAGCCAAAAGTTTCAAGCTAGTTGAGCCGCTCACCAGATGTTGCAGAGCGAGTTGCTCCTCTTGAAGCTCGCCCCGCAGGAGTCCACCCCAAATGACAGCTATGCTCCATTCTTTGGCCATGCCTACTGAAGCCGCAGCTGGTTACAGAATAGACAGGGAGACAGCGGCACTGCTACTTTACTGATCGCAGCCCCGGCCGGTGGCTAACCGATCAGAATCGGTGTGGAGCAGATGATCTCGGCAGCCTCAGACTGTGTCCACATTGCATGCGGATACCTGAAGTGCTCTGAGTGACATTGATATATATTATGGGCTCTTCTAATGAACGGAACGTAGTGCCAGTTAGCGCTAACAGCGTATGTATGTACATGAGCGTGTGCTTTCATAAATGGATGGAGTTTATTGTATAACACAGCACGTTGCATGTGTAAGGATTCCTCCTATTAAGGATTTAACTCTTACGCTCAAATAGTAAACAAAGTAAGATCTTGCAGTGTGTTTCTCGCTTTTTTAGGACAAGGTGTTTTGTCATGTGGTATTAAACTATTGCTACTTTGCATTTTATATGTCAGATTTTATTATATA
The DNA here is from genome assembly GCF_040937935.1 of Hyperolius riggenbachi. NCBI lineage: Eukaryota > Metazoa > Chordata > Amphibia > Anura > Hyperoliidae > Hyperolius > Hyperolius riggenbachi. The sequence goes on along the minus strand of NC_090648.1, from coordinate 108,538,352 downwards.
AAAAAAAACCGGGAGAAAATATATACTAATCCATGTGAATCCATGGTGAAGGGGCATCTTGTGGATAATGCCCCTTTTGTACCTCATGCCCCCTTGTACCTCTTGTGTCTCCCTGTGTCCTCCTCTATGCCCCTTTTGTGGCCCCCTGTATCCTCTGCTTGTTCCCGTGTCCTCCTCTGCATGGGCACAGTACAGGGAGTCCCCAACATTGTGGTCGGTTGGAGGTTCATATTGGCAGGCAATCACAAGTCAGGATCTCCGTGCATTTGGGCTATAAGACGCAGAGATTTTTTCCCCCCCACTTTTTTTTTGGGGGGGGGGGGGAGTGATTCTTATATTCCAAAAAGTACAGTATGTATTTTTTTATATGTGATATTAAGAGGAGTTTTATTTAAATCACCCTATGAGCGAAGGAGCTTGTCAGACTATAGCGTAACCATCAACATGAATTACAGCCATAAAACGTTTCCTGTACAGAATAGCTACTGAGTACAGGGGATAGATTTAAAAAGGTCAATAGTTCAAATGTTTTAGCTCTTGGACACAATATAGACTGCCATTTAGCAGAGACAAATGTTTATCTCATCAGCTTATTTTTACAGAGGGTTCACTTTGAGTGTTTTATGCATTCATTACTATGAGTTTTTTTTTATGTTGTCATTCTTTTTCAGGCAAACCAATTGATAATCCTGTTAGCACTGAAAAAATCGAGAAGTCTAATGCTGATGAGAATGGCCCCAAGTTGGTTAACCAGCCTGAAGATGCTGAGACAAGCAATAATAAGACTGCTGATGACGAGAACAAACCTGCCGATGGCACTTTGCTTGAGGGAGATGAGCCTCCCGGTGACCCTGGGAAGGAGGGACAGAAGAAGCCTGATGGTGATCCTGGGAAGGAGGGAGTGAACAAGCCTGATAGTGATCCTGGGAAAGAGGGAGTGAATAAGCCTGATGGTGATCCTGGGAAGGAGGGAGTGAATAAGCCTGATGGTGATCCTGGGAAGGAGGGAGTGAATAAGCCTGATGGTGATCCTGGGAAGGAGGGCGTGAATAAGCCTGAAGGGAAGGAGGGAGTGAATAAGCCTGAAGGGAAGGAGGGAGTGAATAAGCCTGAAGGGAAGGAGGGAGTGAATAAGCCTGAAGGGAAGGAGGGAGTGAATAAGCCTGAAGGGAAGGAGGGAGTGAATAAGCCTGAAGGGAAGGAGGGAGTGAATAAGCCTGAAGGGAAGGAGGGAGTGAATAAGCCTGAAGGGAAGGAGGGAGTGAATAAGCCTGAAGGGAAGGAGGGAGTGAATAAGCCTGAAGGGAAGGAGGGAGTGAATAAGCCTGAAGGGAAGGAGGGAGTGAATAAGCCTGAAGGGAAGGAGGAAGCGAATAAGCCTGAAGGGAAGGAGGAAGCGAATAAGCCTGAAGGGAAGGAGGAAGCGAATAAGCCTGAAGGGAAGGAGGAAGCGAATAAGCCTGAAGGGAAGGAGGGAGCGAATAAACCTGAAGGGAGGGAGGGAGTGAATAAGCCTGAAGGGAAGGAGGGAGTGAATCAGCCTGAAGGGAAGGAGGGAGTGAATCAGCCTGAAGGGAAGGAGGGAGTGAATAAGCCTGAAGGGAAGGAGGGAGTGAATAAGCCTGAAGGGAAGGAGGGAGTGAATAAGCCTGAAGGGAAGGAGGGAGTGGATAAGCCTGAAGGGAAGGAGGGAGTGAATAAGCCTGAAGGGAAGGAGGGAGTGAATAAGCCTGAAGGGAAGGAGGGAGTGGATAAGCCTGAAGGGAAGGAGGGAGTGAATAAGCCTGAAGGGAAGGAGGGAGTGAATAAGCCTGAAGGGAAGGAGGGCGTGAATCAGCCTGAAGGGAAGGAGGGAGTGAATCAGCCTGAAGGGAAGGAGGGAGTGAATCAGCCTGAAGGGAAGGAGGGAGTGAATCAGCCTGAAGGGAAGGAGGGAGTGAATCAGCCTGAAGGGAAGGAGGGAGTGAATCAGCCTGAAGGGAAGGAGGGAGTGAATCAGCCTGAAGGGAAGGAGGGAGTGAATAAGCCTGATGGTGATCCTGGGCAGATGGAAGAGCAGGAGGATGATAGTGTACAACAGGACGTGGACAAGCAGCTCAATGATTCTGAGGAAAAGGAGAACCACAAGGTTGAAGATGAGGTGCCAGGTGATGAAGAGATGGAGGACGAAGAAGAGAAGTTAGTGGACCTAGAAGATAATGTTCCATTAGAGAATGGAGATGGTGATGTAGATGCTGCTGGTGAGGACAATGCTGACCTGCAGGAGAATGTAAACTCTGAAAACAGAGACACATCAGTCATCCCGTCAGAAAACAGCCATTTCTTTGCCTATCTCGTGACGTCCGCTGTCCTTGTGGCTGTGCTGTACGTTGCTTATCACAACAAACGCAAGGTAACCCAATACTTAATATCTTGGAAAAATAAGACAAAGCGTATTTATGAACTGCATCTCTTCAATATTAAATTTGGAATGGGGCTGATTTGGGGGTGGTTTAGCACTTGCCATTGGATTTGAAGTTGAAGCAACATCTGGAGCTTTCTTCCTATTCTTGTCTACTAGGATGACTTTGTTTATAAACATTCAACAATCAGTACTTGGGACAGTTCAAACTTTCAGAAAATAAGTACACCCGGGCCCATATGCAATTCACTTTTTCTCCTGAGTTTTCTCCCGGGTGATAGTTTCACAATGTGTAATTGCTTGCGTTTTTTTATGCATTTGCGGTTCGCATATAAAAAATGCATATGCGTTTTGCATGTGTTTTTGATATGCGTTTTTTTATGCAAATCACTGGGAAGTCAATAGGAAGCGGAAATACATCATCAAACGTGTTGTTTTTTTTTAAAATGCATATAAATACGGATGCAAAACACACTAAAACGCAATACCTCTGCGCCACCATTGACGTGAGTGTGCATTTTTGAAAAATATACAACAAAACCAGCGTTTTTAAAAATGCACATTGCAAAACGCAAGTATATGCATTTTTACGTGTGGCCCATTGACTTGGATTATGTTCGTTTTCTCTGCGTTTTCCGCAACGCTAGCGTTTCTGCTTAGTGTGTTCCCTGCCACAAAGTTATTTAAAGAGATCTCACCTTAACCTAAAGACAGAAGAGCTAACTTTAGGTTTGCCTGAGGTAAAATGTTTCCTGAATACTACATGCCTTATCACCATGGTGATAACTCTAGAAACGTTATTAAAGACAGGAGATAAGCTTAGTGAATTGAGGCCAATATGAAAATTATCTCCTAGGCGATAACTCAGGTGAAAACGTTAATTGCATATGGGCCCCGATGTCTTAACCACTTCGCATCCAGACCTTGTTTTCCCCTTATTGACCAGAGCAGTTTTGACACTTTAGCGGTGTCCCTTTTTAATCAGCAATAACTTCATCTGTACTCATGCCACTTAAATTATCTATATATCGTTTTTTTTCAAGACAAACTAAGCTTTCATTGGGGGTATTTGGTACAAAGTAAAATGTTCCTCTCTATGCAGTTTAATGGGAAAAAGTGGGAACATTTTTAAAAAAATGCATTGTTTCTCAATTTTGACCAATTCCTGTTTGGAAATAAAAAGTGCGATTGACATAAAAACTGTGCCGCCAGTTAAAGTCACCCCAGTATAGATATCCAGATGTGTCCCCAGTATCACCGCCTCCCCCAGTATAGTCAGATGTGTCCCCAATATCAGCCCCCCTTAGCATAGCCACATGTGTCCCCTGCGTTTGACAGCCCCAGAATAGATTGACAGACGCACCCCCAGGAATAGTGCCCCTCTTTATAGCCATATGTGTCCCCGGATCAGGATTAACCCCATTATGGCCAGATGTACCCCCAGGATTAGTGCTGCCCCCATTATAGCCAAATGTGCCCCCAGTATATGATTACTGCCCCCCCAGTTGCCCAGATGCACCAAATTAGTAAACCCCCACTCCCCTTAGTCAATTAGATGCCCCCCAACAAATATGTAAACCCCCCTTTTATTTATGCTACCCCCACCCCCCAGGATCGATAGCCAGATGCCCCCCCCCCCCCCATGAGGCAGCCCCCTCCGTGCAGAAATCCTAAAAAAAATTATCCAGCAAGCAGCCTCACTCACCTACCTCGTTCCTGCTACTGTCCTGAAGCCCGATCCTCTGTTCTCCGCTCTGCAGTCAGCCGCATATTGCCGGTAACCCGGGTCCCGGCTTGATGACGTCATCAAGCCGGGACCCGGGTCACCGGCAATACGCGGCTGAATGCAGAGCGGTGATCGGAGGATCAGGCTTCAGGATCGTCGCAAGGAACGAGGTAGGTGAGTGAGGCTGCTTGCTGGATGATTTTTTTTTAACTATTTGTGCGCCGAGGGGACAGATGAAGGATCGCTGCAGTTCACTACTGCAGCGATCATTCATGGGAGGGGGGTGGACTAATTGGCCAAAAGGGAACATGTTCCCTTCCACCAATTAGTATTGCAGCTGACAGTGCCGGATGGTACGCTCTGAAGTGCACCCGACCGCGCACAGCAGGGCTGCATCCAGATCAGTATATCTACGTCGCTGTGGCTTGGAGGGTGCCACAGCTGACGTAGATATACTGTAGTGGTGGGGAAAGTGGTTAAAGAGACACTGAAGCGAAAAAAAAATATGATATAATGAATTAGTTTTGTACTATGAATAATTACTAGAAGATTAGCAGCAAAGAAAATATTCTCATATTTTTATTTTCAGGTATATAGTGTTTTTTCTAACATTGCATCATTCTCTAATATGTGCAGATTACACAACACTCAGCATTCAAAATGATTCTTTCAGAGCAGTCTGTGAACTAATGACCTCTCCTCTAGCAGAGAAAAAGAAAACAGTTGAGATAATAAAAGTCAGATAACAGCCCTCTCCACGACTTTGAAAGTCGTAGAGCTTAATGGCTTTTTTGCATAGAGATAACAACTGGAGTTTCTCAACTCTTCCTGTACTGGAAACAATTAGACTGATGTATCTGATCTTAATGTTTTATTTCTTAGCTGTACTACACATACAAATCATAATATCATAATTTTTTTTTTCCGCTTCAGTGTCTCTTTAAAGCCCTCAGTGATTGATCACCATTAGCATACAAAATCAAGTCTTACCAGCCTGAGTCACAAGGCTGCACAAGATTTTACAATGGAATCCCCCTCAACAATCTCTCATCTATAGATCACGTTTAGATCTTCAGCAAGGTCCCACTCGGACCACCAAATGCCAAATCTTGGCAAAGAGACGGGCGGCTTCATTCATTGCTCTGTTGGGATTTTTGCATAGAGCACATCTTGGCTTTGACGTTCCCTATTATTTAGGGCCCCCTGGATGTAAGTTTTATACTTATGTTTTTATACTTTGAACCTTATGGTCTCTGACTATTTATTTTCCTTGTGACTTCTTAAATAAAGCAGTTTATTTGCCACTATACCATCAAAATTTGGTCTGGCTATTGGGTGGCCGAGTACCGAGTGGGACCTCGCTTGGAGGTCTGACCGTGATCCATAAATAAGATTGTTGAGGGGGACTCCATCCTAAAATCTTGTGTAGCCTTGTGACTCCGGTTGGCATGGGCTGGTAAGCCTTGATTTCTTATGCTAATGTTGACTGGTCACTGAAGGCTTTAAGACACCTGGGTCCATATGCAATTCATTTTTACCCCCGACAAAGCTGTGTGACATTTCGCTCTGAACCTCAGTCTTACCAACAGTGCTGAGGCTGCTCAGGCCCACAATGCCAAGAGGTGAACATGTAGTCTGCACAATATCAGAAAAGGATAAAAGATGCTTAGTGCAATCAGACGTTAGACAAGCTAAAATCCAAATACACAACATGCTGACATGTTTCGGACGTTCTTCGTCCTTAAAGGAAATGCCAGGCAAATTGAGGTAGTCAAGCTCTACTTACCCGGGGCTTCCGCCAGCCCTTTGCAGCCGACATGTCTTTCATTGCAGCTCTGCTCCTAGCCGCCGGCCCAGTGTCCAGTGTTTTTTGCACTATAAGACACACCTATGTTTAAGGGTGGAAAACCAGAAAAAAATATTCTGAACAAGACTGTAAGCCCCTGAGGTCAGTGATTAGGTAGGGGTTAGGCTGTAAGATCCTGAGGTCAGTTAGACAGGGAGTAGACTGTCAAATCCTGAGGGCAGTCCCCACTTGAGCCGGATTATGTGCTGGAGCGGACAGTGTAGCGTCCTCTTCAAAGGTCTGCTTTGGTACGACTGGAGCCCAGGGCAGATGCGTTACCGCCATAGACTATATGGGGGAATACATCTGCTCTTCCAGTAGTTCTGCGCCTGCGCAGTACACTCCCGACCATGTGGAGGGGATTGACAGTGGCGCTCGCGCAGGCGCAATAGAGGACGACCTGGAGGTCATCCTGCGCACCATCGGAGACCGGGAGCCAGCGGCTGAAAGCGGAGATGCAACGAGGAACATAGCGGCTGCCAGGGGCTTGAAGAAGCCCCATGTAAGTTGTATGGGGGGTAGCACTATATGATTGATTGACTTTAAAGTTGGGGAGTCCGAACCTTGCCGTTAATGCAAATCACCGCGCATGACACTGATAACACGATGTTGAAGTGTTGATCACACTACCTCCCAAGCTGTACCACTGTGACGTCTAACCGGTATTAGGCTTACCACACACCACACAATCTTGGATGTACAGATTTACCAAATCTATGTAGTATAAGGGCCAATAGATTGACAATACTTTCAGAGTATTGTTTTGATAAGCTCTTATACTATTAATCGACCATTCGATTATCGAATCGAATGAAAAACTGTGGTGCCAAGAGCATGCCCGATTGATGATGCGACCAAACGTGGTTGCCGGTGTACCGTGGGCGCAAGTGTGATGTCACACACGCGTCTACGTATACACTAGCAACTACATGGGGCGCATGTATGCAGTTTGTGGACAGAGCAAGCGGCAGAGACACAGACCAGTAAAGTATACTGCACGGGGGGGGGGGGGGGGGGAATATTTTACATTGAGATACGGCGGCAGATATGGTGTCACAAGGCAGATTCTCGAGGTTTCATGTTGAAATAAATAGGGAATCTGCCTGCGGTGTATGAGCAGTCGACAAATCTCTCTCTGATTTGATTAGATCATTTGTCTCTTGATCAAATCTGCCCATTATCACTAGATGTAGTTGCCACCCTTTAGAGTTGGTCAATGAGATGCCAATAATTCAGGCTTCTGTGCAAATTGTATGCAGCTTGGAACTGGGCCGATCGCATGCACTTCCTGCTGATTTTGATTGGTGTACATCCAAGCTGCATACCGTCTGCATTCAATTTGCAAGCAAACCGGGTTCTGTTAGCATCACAGTGGTTCTGTTAGCATCACAGTGACTCTCTGATCACCATCAGTGAAGATCCTTTGTAAAGTCTTATGCACTATCTCTACATAACTTTGTGAAAGTATGCCAGTAAATATTCTCTTTCAACTTCAACCTACAATGGCTGGAATTTTTGTTGTAAACTTACTGGTAACCTGCTCTACAGCTTGGCCTAATAGCAGCCCTGCAGGCATTATCTCGCGACAGATACAGGGCGTCTTCTAACTCCACATGCCATTTAGCTGCCTAATGCAGCTATGCAGAGCAGTGCAGGGAGCTTCTTTATATTTACCTGTTCCAGCCAGATGGATTGGCTTCTCTTCATCCACCAGCGGCGCTGCACTCCCAGCATCCTCTTTGGAGTTCCGATCACATGATATGACATGATCGTAACCCAGGGGATGGTGTCAGCGGTGCAGTGCCGCCCAGCATAATGCTGCAGATTCCACAGCAGTGGAAATAGGCCTTAATGATGGCAGGAGACATTCCCCACCTATCCTTGCACTAGGCAGCAATGAACATAAGATACTATTGGGTATGATAAGAGATCACCCATCATCCTCTGTGAATAGACACTTGCAAAGTTTTGGGTGATGTGTTGCATGTTCATTTTATGCATAAAATCGCAATACAAGTCATGGGAAAGGGCTCTTAGCTGTTAAAGTGAACCTGAGCCAAAGCTTGGGTTCAAAACAAGATCTTACCCTGAAGCCTCAGGATCCTATTGAGGCTACCCTCCCTTGTTGGCAGCCCCCGTTGCAGATTGCGGCCCCCTTCACATTGGGGCCGTGCAGCTCCACTCCCTGGCTCATGGCTGCACTGTAGCCGCGGGAACCCACCCTCTCATGCGCAGTAGCACAGAGCCACACTGCTCCGGATCACTGAATAAGGAAGAGGAGCTCTGCGGCCCCGATCTGATTAGCGACCATGCCTCCTCGCTAATCTTCGGGGGGGGGGGGGGGGGGGGTCAGCATTCAGCGTCGGGGGACATTAGAATAGGGAGGGAGGCCTCAATAGGATCCCGAGGCTTCCCTCTCTTTAGGTAAGTAACTGATTTTGTGCTTCGGCTCAGGTAAACTTTTAAATGGTGTTTTTAGATCTGCCTATTTGACTGTATCAGCTGCTAGAAGCTTATCCTTCTGATTACCGTGTGTTTTGTTTAGCACATTAAGAGAAATTACTGCTCTTCTCTCACGAGCTCTTGGGTGCCTGGAGTCGGAGTCGGGAAAAAATACACCGACTCCGACTCCTAATGAATTTGTTACTGTAATTAAAATAGAAAATATGATAAAATTTTCTATTTCTCAGATAATAGTCATTAAAAATAATGTATAAATAGTATATATACAGTAATAGCTGTGCTTAGTCCACAAAAATGAAATAAACCAATCAAAATTAGTTACTTGTGCTGCTTCAATAAAGCAATCCCCGTATTTTTAAGGTCAGATATACATATCTGATTGTGACTGTATATATGATGTGTACACAGGAATCTCTTATATATACTAAATAACATCTATGCTGTAAGAATAAAGCCTGATGTGTAGCTGTGTCACTAATAGAGATGGTCAATGAGATGGAAATAATTCTGCACTGATGCTGATTTATGCAAATGTATGCACTCCCTTTGCTGATGAAATCAAATAATTTGATATGTTGTTAAAATTTGTTTTGGTGACTACAAATTAAAGGGTACCTGAGACGGATGAAAAGTAAAGTTTTATACATACCTGGGGCTTCCTCCAGCCCCCTTCAGGCTAATCAGTCCCTCGCTGTCCTCCACCACCCGGATCTTCTGCTATGAGTCCTGGTAATTCAGCCAGTCAGCGCTGTCCGGCCGCATGCCGCTCCCACAGCCAGGAACATTCTGCACCTGCGCAATAGTGCTGCACAGGTGTAGTATGCTCCTTGCGGCGGAGTGTGTGCATGCGCACTACGCCCGACTGGCTCAAGTACCTGGACTCATAGAAGAAGATCCAGGTGGTGGAGGAGGACAACGAGGGACTGATTATCCTGAAGGCAACTGGAGGAAGCCCCAGGTATGTATAAAACTTTAATTTCATCTGTCTCAGGTTTACTTTGTTACACAGTAGTACTATACTCTACATATGCACTCCCCACAGAGCTGCAGGGAATTCACTGAGAATGCTGTGCACATTGAACACAGAGGTGTTGTCTATCACCCATAAACCTTGTTCAGATTGTGCATGAAGAATGTGTAATAGAGGAAGAATCTCCTCATTCCCCTGCAGAGTACCTGCACATCATTCTTACATGTACCCACACTTACATTGCCTAGGGCCTGATAGATGTTCTTTGTTCGGGTCTGTACCTTTTACAAGTACTCTTACCAAGGACTAGTTTTAGTCTAAAGGGAATAAATATAGTAGTCTACATATCCTTCTCACTTCAGTTGTCTTGTAAAATTCCTAAGCGTTGGCAGTTAAGAGACGAATTTCATGTTACATACTTTTAATCAACAAAATTGTAATATGCAAATTAGAGGAGTCGGAGTCGAGGAGGAGGAGTCGGTGGAATCCTAAACTGAGGAGTCGGAGTCGGTGGATTTTTGGACCGACTCCACAGCCCTGGTATACACACACACACACGTACACACACGTACACACACGTACACACACACGTACACACACACACGTACACACACACACGTACACACACACGTACACACACACACGTACACACACACACGTACACACACACACACGTACACACACACACACGTACACACACACACACGTACACACACACACACACGTACACACACGTACACACACGTACACACACACACACACACACTGTACACACACACACTGTACACACATATTCTTGTTTGCAGAAAATTTGTTGTGGCAGGTAGGGAGATGTAATGGGCAGTAGCATTTTTGTCACTGTCTTTTTTTTTTTTTTCCAGATAATTGCTTTTGCACTTGAAGGAAGACGTGGAAGAGGTGGCAGGAGGCCAAATTCAGGAGACTACCAGAGGCTGGAACACAAGGTGAGAGCTGTGCAGTCCCAGATGACAAGTGATGGACTTCATAAAAGGGAACCTGACACGACAGGGGTATGTAGGCTGCCCTATTTAATTTTAAATGATACATGTTGCCTGGCTGTCCTGCTGATCCTGTATCTTTGATACGTGTAGCTGTAGAATCTGAATAAGCATGCAGATCAGAAGTTTTTGGCAAGATTAGCTGCATGCATGTTTCAGGTGTGTGGTTCAGGCACTACTGCTGCCATATCAGCATGACAGCCAGGCAACTGGTATTGTTTAAAAGGAAATAAATATGGCAGCTTCCATATCCCTCTCACTTCAGGTTCCCCTTAGCAGTAGATAGGCCTGTGCACAAGTGCACACCAAAGGGATTTTTTAAGAGCTGTTCCTCTGGATCTTACTGAATAGTACCAACAAGGGCCCTTTACCACTCGTATTCTCTGACTCAGTTTTGCATTTTACTTGCATTCTTTTTCAACTTGAAACCCTTTGGGCTATTTCAGATAGGCATTTGGGGAGCGGTGCCTTTTTCTGTGTCTGTGCAAAATTGCTGATTAGCATTTGTCAAAGGAATGGCAAACAACTGCTTGTTGATCAGCTATAGTTACATAGTTGGGCTGAGAAAATACATAAGTCCAACCAGGAAATATTGTACAACACTAGCCTGCGCTCACATATCTCAGTTGATCCAAAGGAAGGCTAAAAACTCTTACAGGGCATGGACCAATTAGCTTTAAAAAGCAAAAAACATTCCTTCCCAACTCCAGTGGCAGTCAGTTAAGTTCCCTGGATCAACACCACCGGGCAATCCCTTGTGCATTTTACTACATAAAATTTGCCTTAAAGTGTACCCGTGGGGACATGTGACATGATGAGAAAAACACGTGTATGTGCAGTACAAAACATATAAATAACTAGGCGGTGTTACTTGTTTTATTTTGCTGCCTGAAAGAGTTAATTTCTAGGTATGAAAGTGAGCTTTTTTTCTTGTCAGAAATACAGTAAACATCACTGATAAGCAGATTATAGCCATAAACTTTTCCTGGCAGAATACAACTTCTAAGAGCAGGGAGGGATAAAATACATGAACTATTGATCTTTTTCTAACTCTGGGGACACTTATTAGGCTGCCACTGAGCAGAGGCAACAAAACATTCAATCTAGTTTGTAAATGTTTAAATATAAAATAAAACCATGGGATGACTAAAAAAGTCATTTTTAGGAGTAGGAGGATAAATACAATTGTTTGTCTCATCAGTTTATTTTCACCTCTGGTTCACTTTAAAGTCATTGGGAGTCGTGATTAAAAACAAACAAAAAGAGCCAGATACTAAGCCTAGGGAGAGAGAAGGCTCTGGGTCCTAATGAGCCTTTCCTCTCCCGGTGCCCTCGATGCAGTGATAGCTTCCCCGTTTGAATCCCCCGCCAAGGGGCACTTTCGGAAGTCTTCTGGAGCCAAGTCCTCCCGAAGACAGATGGCTCCATACTGAGCATGCACAAGAGCGCGAGAGAGAGTGCTCGCACGTGCGCAGTATGGAGCGGCCCGTCTTCAGGAGCACTCGGGCTTCCAAAGCCTCCCTAAAAAGGGAACCTGAAGCAAGTAAAATTATTTAAAATAAACACATGACTTAGCTGCAAATGAATACTACATACTAACCTCACCGTCAGTTCCTCTCAGAAGCTCACCGTTTTCTTCTTACAGTGATCCCTTCCAGTTCTGACAGTATTTTGTCAGAACTGAAATATACCAGTTGCTGTCAGTTACAACTGAATGTGCAAAGTAATGTCCATCTTTCCCTATGGCTCAAGTGAGTGATATTACAGTTTAACAGTGTGCTGACCAGGAAGCTGCTAGGGGGTAATGGCCATTTCTAAAATGGAGGATGGAGAATTTCATTGATCACAGAGGACAGACAAGACGCAGGAGAGCAGAGAGAGATTGAGGAGTAGACTACTCATAGCTGATGCCTATGACAGCCGATCACGGTGATTGGTTCACAGGGGGGGGGGGGGAGGGGGGATACATAAATAAATGTAAAAAAAATAGATATTTTTAATAAAAAATTAAAAAAGCAGTAAACATCCCAGCAGCGAACAGAGCACACCAACAGAAAGCTCTGTTGGTGGGCAGAAAAGGGGTTGGAATCACTTGTGAGCTCTTAAAGCTGCAGAGCACTAAATTGTAAAAATAGACTGGTCCCTTGGGGGTGTTTCGGGGGGGGGGGGGGCCTTCAGAGAACAACGCGTCGCACCTACCGCACCACCGGAAACAGGCCTTCAGGGAACACCGCGTCGCACCTGCCCCACCACATCACCAGAAACAGGCCTTCAGGGAACACCGCGTCGCACCTGCCCCACCGCATCACCAGAAACAGGCCTTCAGGGAACACCGCGTCGCACCTACCGCACCACCAGAAACAGGCCTTCAGGGAATGCCCTGTCGCGCGCACCGCATCGCCAGAAACAGGCCTTCAGGGAACACCGCGTCGCACCTGCCGCACCGCATCACCAGAAACAGGCCTTCAGGGAACACCGCGTCGCACCTGCCGCACCGCATCACCAGAAACGGGCCTTCAGGGAACACCGCATCGCACCTGCCGCACCACCAGAAACAGGCCTTCAGGGAACACCGCGTCGCACCTGTCGCACCTGCCGCACCACCAGAAACAGGCATTCAGGGAACACCACGTCGCACCTGCCACACCACCAGAAACAGGCATTCAGGGAACACCACGTCGCACCTGCTGCACCACCAGAAACAGGCCTTCAGGGAACACGACGTCGCACCTGCCGCACCACCAGAAACAGGCCTTCAGAGAACACCACGTCGCACCTGCCACGCCACCAGACACAGGCCTTCAGGGAACACCGCGTTGCACCTGCCCCACCGCATCACCAGAAACAGGCCTTCAGGGAACACCGCGTCGCATCTGCCGCAAGACCAGAAACAGGCCTTCAGGGAACACCGCGTCGCACCTGCCACACCACCAGAAACAGGCCTTCAGGGAACATCACGTTGCACTTGCCCCACCGCATCACCAGAAACAGGCCTTCAGGGAACACCGCGTCGCACCTGCCGCACCACCAGAAACAGGCCTTCAGGGAACACCGCATCGCACCTGCCGCACCACCAGAAACAGGCCTTCAGGGAACATCGCACCTGCCGCACCACCAGAAACAGGCCTTCAGAGAACCACGTTGCACCTGCCACACCACCAGAAACAGGCCTTCAGGGAACACCACGTTGCACCTGCCCCACCGCATTACCAGAAACAGGCCTTCAGGGAACACCCTGTCGCGCCTGCCGCACCGCAGCGCCAGAAACAGGCCTTCAGGGAACACTGCGTCGCACCTGCCGCACCACCAGAAACAGGCCTTCAGGAAACACTGCGTCGCACCTGCCGCACTACCAGAAACAGGCCTTCAGGGAACACCACGTCGCACCTGCCGCGCCACCAGAAACAGGCCTTCAGGAAACACCACGTCGCACCTGCCGCATTACCAGAAACAGGCCTTCAGGAAACGCCGCGTCGCACCCGCCGCACCACCAGAAACAGGCCTTCAGGGAACACCACGTCGCACCTGCCACGTCACCAGAAACAGGCCTTCAGGGAACACCGCGTTGCACCTGCCGCACCACCAGAAACAGGCCTTCAGGGAACACCACGTCGCACCTGCCGCACCACCAGAAACAGGCCTTCAGGGAACGCCACGTTGCACCTGCCGCACCACCAGAAACAGGCCTTCAGGGAACACCACATCGCACCTGCCACGCCACCAGAAACAGGCCTTCAGGGAACACCACGTCGCACCTGCCGCACCACCAGAAACAGGCCTTCAGGGAACATCGCACCTGCCGCACCACCAGAAACAGGCCTTCAGAGAACCACGTCGCACCTGCCGCACCACCAGAAACAGGCCTTTAGAGAACCACGTCGCACCTGCCACACCACCAGAAACAGGCCCTTCAGGGAACACCACGTTGCACCTGCCCCACCGCATCACCAGAAACAGGCCTTCAGGGAACACCCTGTCGCGCCTGCCGCACCGCAACGCCAGAAACAGGCCTTCAGGGAACACCGCGTCGCACCTGCCGCACCACCAGAAACAGGCCTTCAGGGAACACCGCGTCACACCTGCCCCACCCGCATCACCAGAAACAGGCCTTCAGGGAACACCACGTCGCACCTGCCACACCGCATCACCAGAAACGGGCCTTCAGAGAACACCGCGTCGCACCTGCCGCACCGCATCACCAGAAACGGGCCTTCAGGGAACACCGCTTCGCACCTGCCACACCACCAGATACAAGCCTTCAGGTAACACAGTGTCGCACCTGCCGCACCACCAGAAACAGGCCTTCAGGGAACACCGCGTCGCACCTGCCACACCGCATCACCAGAAATGGGCCTCCAGGGAACCCCGCATCGCCACTGCGCACCACCAGAAACAGGCCTCCAGGGAACACCGCGTCGCACCTGCCACACCACCAGAAACAGACCTTCAGGGAACACCGCGTCACACCTGCCGCACCACATCACCAGAAACAGGCCTTCAGGAAACACTGCGTCGCACCTGCTGCACCACCAGAAACGGGCCTTCAGGGAACACCGCGTCGCACCTGCCGCACCACATCACCAGACACAGGCCTTCAGGAAACACCGCGTCGCACCTGCCGCACCACCAGAAACAGGCCTTCAGGGAACACCATGTCGCACCTGCCGCACCACCACCAGAAACAGGCCTTCAGGGAACACCACGTCGCACCTGCCGCACCACCAGAAACAGGCCTTCAGGGAACACCATGTCGCACCTGCCGCACCACCACCAGAAACAGGCCTTCAGGGAACACCACGTCGCACCTGCCGCACCACCAGAAACAGGCCTTCAGGGAACACAGTCTCGCACCTGCCACACCACCAGAAACAGGCCTTCAGGGAACACCACGTCGCACCTGCCGCACCACAGAAACAGGCCTTCAGGGAACACCACGTCGCACCTGCCGCACCACCAGAAACAGGCCTTCAGGGAACACCATGTCGCACCTGCCGCACCACCACCTGAAACAGGCCTTCAGGGAACACCACGTCGCACCTGCCGCACCGCCAGAAACAGGCTTTCAGGGAACACTGTGTCGCACCTGCCGCACCACATCACCAGAAACAGGCTTTCAGGGAACACCGTGTCGCACCTGCCGCACCACATCACCAGAAACAGGCCTTCAGGAAACACCGCGTCGCACCTGCCGCACCACCAGAAACAGGCCTTCAGGGAACACCATGTCGCACCTGCCGCACCACCACCAGAAACAGGCCTTCAGGGAACACCACGTCGCACCTGCCGCACCACCAGAAAACAGGCCTTCAGGGAACACCATGTCGCACCTGCCGCACCACCACCAGAAACAGGCCTTCAGGGAACACCACGTCGCACCTGCCGCACCACCAGAAACAGGCCTTCAGGGAACACAGTCTCGCACCTGCCACACCACCAGAAACAGGCCTTCAGGGAACACCACGTCGCACCTGCCGCACCACCAGAACAGGCCTTCAGGGAACACCACGTCGCACCTGCCGCACCACCAGAAACAGGCCTTTAGGGAACACCATGTCGCACCTGCCGCACCACCACCTGAAACAGGCCTTCAGGGAACACCACGTCGCACCGCCAGAAACAGGCTTTCAGGGAACACTGTGTCGCACCTGCCGCACCACATCACCAGAAACAGGCTTTCAGGGAACACCGTGTCGCACCTGCCGCACCACATCACCAGAAACAGGCCTTCAGGGAACACCGTGTCACACCTGCCGCACCACCAGAAACAGGCCTTCAGGGAACACCGTGTCGCACCTGCCGCACCACCAGAAACAGGCCTTCAGGGAACACCACGTCGCACCTGCCGCACCACCAGAAACAGGCTTTCAGGGAACACTGTGTCGCACCTGCCGCACCACATCACCAGAAACAGGCCTTCAGGGAACACCGTGTCGCACCTGCCGCACCACCAGAAACAGGCCTTCAGGGAACACCACGCCGCACCTGCCGCACCACCAGAAACAGGCTTTCAGGGAACACTGTGTCGCACCTGCCGCACCACATCACCAGAAACAAGCTTTCAGGGAACACCGTGTCGCACCTGCCGCACCACATCACCAGAAACAGGCCTTCAGGGAACACCGTGTCGCACCTGCCGCACACCAGAAACAGGCCTTCAGGGAACACCGTGTCGCACCTGCCGCACCACCAGAAACAGGCCTTCAGGGAACACCACGTCGCACCTGCCGCACCACCAGAAACAGGCTTTCAGGGAACACTGTGTCGCACCTGCCGCACCACATCACCAGAAACAGGCCTTCAGGGAACACCGTGTCGCACCTGCCGCACCACCAGAAACAGGCCTTCAGGGAACACCACGCCGCACCTGCCGCACCACCAGAAACAGGCTTTCAGGGAACACTGTGTCGCACCTGCCGCACCACATCACCAGAAACAAGCTTTCAGGGAACACCGTGTCGCACCTGCCGCACCACATCACCAGAAACAGGCCTTCAGGGAACACCGTGTCGCACCTGCCGCACCACCAGAAACAGGCCTTCATGGAACACCGCGTTACTACTGGCCAAGCAGGAAGTGATCCACGATTGCTGTCACTTCCTGGTTCAGGTATGCAGAAGTGCACAGAAGCTTATTGTTAAAATACGCTTACGTGCATACGCTCCGCAACGTTGCGACTCCAACATTTTAAAATACCTGCGTTGCCATAGAGTAACATGATTTCCGGTCCGATGACGCAGAGTGATGCTAGTATGCGCATTAACGTAGTCTGGGATGTGGCGAAAACATCACTTTTGTCTCATCGCGCCGTAATGTGGCAGTATGAAAGTCTCCATAGACTTTCATTACCGAGCAGTGGAGTGCGGTAAAGATACCTACCCGCCCTGGTGTGAAAGGGCTCTGAAGGTTCACTTTAAAGCAATCCTGAGGTGAAAATAAACAAAAGATGGTTATATTGTTATACAATACAGAAGGTAAATAGGACTTCTAGAATCAAGGCTGTGGTGTTGGAGTTGATGAGTCAGAGCAATTTTTGGGTACCTGGAGTTAGAGGTTTCATAAACTAAGTTGGAGTCAGATGATTTTTGTACAGCCTCTACAGCCCTGTCTAGAATACAGAAAAGTCATCCGGGTAATTCTATATTAATTTTAGCCTACAAAGTGGAGTCCCACTTAAATTTTTTTTTCATCCTGTATTTCAGATCTGAACTGTTGCCTGCATGGACCAAACATGATCATTGGGGAAGAGTCAAGAGTACGACCGCCCGTCACCTCACCGTTCAACACTGAGAAATGTATATTCTTCCACAAAACACCACATACTGTAAATGTACTGTGTAAAACTAGTCCTGTATGGGGATGATAAGAATTTGTGCGTATTGCTAGCTCACCAATAGACTGTATTTGCAAATATGTTAGGTCTATATGAACACAAGCGGAGGGGCAGCTCTGTATAACTAAATGGAGTAAATAATGTGTATGTATATAATATCAGTGATATTTACCCATCAATCCACGACAGTGGGATTCAGACTGTGAGACTTTTCTAGTGTACAGGTAAATATATTAAAGTAAATCGATATTTTCTATAACTCCTAAACATGCTGCACAGGAAAAGGTTGTGTGTTTAGTTTGTATTTAAGTGTTTTCCTCTGATAGCTGGAAATCGGTCCCTTGTTTCTCATGTCGTTGTGCGGTGACTCCCCCTCATACTTAGTATGTATATTTGTATAAATGTGCATTGCTCCCTAAGTAAAATGCACTATACGTTACTTTTTACCTATGTTGCCATAACTGACAGTAGGTAGTTCTGTCAGGTTCTGGACTGGTCCATCTCCTCATGGGGGATGCTCAGTTATGTATTTATTTACAAAAGCACTTGCTGAATTGTCCAACTGCTAAAATTGTTTGCAACGAGTAGGAAAGCTGACTGACCTCCTTGTATAGATCCTTTCCAGGGAGTGTTTTTGTAAAGAATAAAGTTAATACTGAGAATCCCCTCTGAGGAGTTGGACTAATCCCAAAATCTGTCAGCTTTTCACTGCCTGCTGTAAGTGGCCGCAACATAGAAAAAAAAGTACTGGTAATTTATAGTGCATGCATTTTAAATTTTACAATTTTTCCCATAATGGCCCTTTAAAGACTAAGGACCGGTGAACAGCTTGTATGTAGTGATAGGTGTGGTGTGCCACTTTACTATACTCATGGCATCTAGAGGCCAGCAGAGAGACTGGTGCCCCATCTTGTATATGGCCTGCAGAGAAGCACCAGGGAGAATGCTTTGTTTGTACAGCCGCCTGTCTATGCAGCGTGTCGCTGTGCTGTCAACAGTCCTTTTTATTAACAACAGATTAATGATTGGGAAACAATAGTAGTTTGAACGTAAAAAGTCACCAGGAACTAAAACCAGGATCATAGAATTAACCCATTTTAGATTTTCTTACAGTTGTAAGCATTAGACCTTTACATCTATAGTATAGAGTACAATGTTAGGTAATGGAGAGGCACACCTTACCGTGAAAGATTGGGTGCTTAGCCTCGATGCAAAAGCAACATCAGTCCGTATAGATAATCCAAGTACGGCTAGCACACCAATATAAATATTCCAGGAAGTTTATTCCTTATTGCATGTGCAACATATGACAATTGTTTCGGGGCCACGGAGGGTCCCCTTCATCAGATACAGTGCAGACATTCGCAGGTATGTCTGCACTGTATCTGATGAAGGGGACCCTCCGTGGCCCCGAAACAATTGTCATATGTTGCACATGCAATAAGGAATAAACTTCCTGGAATATTTATATTGGTGTGTTGGCCGTACTTGGATTATCTATAGTATAGAGTAAAGATGAACATCGAGGATACAGTTTTGAACGTACAATCTTGTCTTTCATATTAAATGTGGTAAGATTGTGGAGCCATGATTGCATTATGGATGGGCATCTTTTAATAGGTGGGTCAGACCCTTTATCCTTTTTGAGTTGTCAGTGTGGTGATTGAGCAGACTATTTTTGGACTTGGTGAAATTTCTTTTCTCTTAGCAGACCCAAGTATGCAAACCCACTACTGTATCCTAAGAGAGAGCTGCGTACTAAAAGAACTGTCACGGTCTCTCGCCCTGTGAAAGGTTTTTTTTTTTGTTTTTTTTTGTTTTTTTTTTCTCACTATCCAGTCAGCTGATATCTGTGTTGGGATCTGCCTCACTGCTTCCTCATCCTCTCTCTTCAGATGAGTGAGGCTGGTGTGTGCAGAGAGGAGACAACTGCTCTGTCTAGTGCTGTCTGGAATCTAGCTTGTCTCTGCACACAGAAATCAGACAGCATGACTCATCTGAAGGGAGGGGCTGAGGAGGGAGGGTTTTTCCTTTTTCAAATTTAAAGTCAACCTGTGACTTTTAGAAAAAGATGGGGCAGATACTTTGGGTGAGGAAAGCCTCTGTATCCTTCATAGGCTTCCCACATCCTCCTCGAGACCTCCGCTGGAGGTGGGGACTCTTTGGAAGTTTGCGGACGCACACCCGTTTGTGAGAGATGGCCGCAATGCACAGGCGCTAGGCGGCTCACGCCTATACAGTAGCACGGAGCTGCTCCTGCTCGGCAGAGAAAGCCAAACCCAAGCGGCTACGTGCTACTGCACATGCGCGAACCATTTGCACCTGTGTAAGGGCAGCTGAGCTCTTGTCAACAAGCCCTTGTCAAGGAGCTTCAGCGCCGGGACAGCGAGGTTGAGGGGGGAGAAGCCTCTGGTTTATCCAGAGGCTTCCCTCTATTAAGATAAATATCTAACTTTTGCATTTTCTATAGTTACAGGTACCCTTTAACATGGATTAGCACACAGGGATTTGGCTAGTGTTAATGTAACACCCCCATGGAGATGGTTTCCTTGTTTTTCATATTAACTTGCTTGGCCAGTGCAAATGTCCAAACATAAAGGTGTTAGGAGGTGGAAGGAATCTTCCTATTCACTGCACAAGACAGTGTGGGGGTGGAAGAAATCTCCTAAGTCACGCACAGAAAGGTGTGAGGGGTGTGGGAGGAATCTTCCTGGTCACTGCATAGAAAGTTATGAGGAAGGAAGGATTCTTCCTGGTCACCGCATATAAAGGTGTGCGGGGGTGAAAGGAATCTTCCTGGTCACTGCATATAAAGGTGTGAGGGGGTGAAAGGAATCTTCCTGGTCACTGCATATAAAGGTGTGAGGGGGGTGAAAGGAATCTTCCTGTCACTGCATAGAAAGGTGTGATGGGGTGGAAGGAATCTTCCTGGTCACTGCATATAAAGGTGTGAGGGGTGAAAGGAATCTTCCTGGTCACTGCATAGAAAGGTGTGAGGGGGTGAAAGGAATCTTCCTGGTCACTGCATAGAAAGGTGTGAGGGGGTGAAAGAAATCTTCCTGGTCACTGCATAGAAAGGTATAAGGATGGAAGGAATCTTCCTGGTCACTGCATAGAAAGGTATAAGAATGGAAGGAATCTTCCTGGTCACTGCCTAGAGCACTGGGCACTGCATATAAAGGTGTGAGGGGGTGGAAGGAATCTTCCTGGTCACAGTACAAAGGCATTTGAAACAAAGCTGCCAGCTCCAGTTATCTGAGGAATTCTGTTGTAAAGTTTTTGTTCTAAATGTTTAGCTTCTTTTCTGCTCAGTTTAATTTTGTTTCATTGTTAATCACAAAATGTTTGGACTTTCATGTCGTTTTATCATGAAGAAATTCATAGTGAGGGAAGTGATGGCCTGCTAAGCCCCGTACCCATGCTAGATTTTAGTTGTCCATGTCGATCAATCATTCTAACACCAGTCGGATAAACCATGTCGGATTGCTGGGAGACAACCGATTTCTGTTTTACGGCTGAATGCCCATTGTTGTCCCCCCTCCTCTCCATAGAACAGAGAAGTGTGTACAGCCATTGTCTGCCTGTGTCACCCAGAACATTCATCCATTGATAGTTTGAGGCCTGGTTCACTCTTGGCACAATCACATGCATTTTCCCCATAGCACATAATGGAAAACTCCTGCGATTCTGTGAAGTGTGACCCTGGCCTCAGATGACAAACTGTTTAAGTACACCTGTATTTTTATTTTTTTAGTAAGATACCCACCTCAGTAGGAGGAAACCTGGATGATCCATAGGCTTCCCCGATCCTCGCGACCCCCCTGCTGCCAGGCCAGACCCTCCTTATCTCCAGGACCACAATCATCTCTGTGTACTCACATGGCTACCCTGCTCAGGCACCAGTGCATTCTCACCTGTAAAGTAGCACGGAGCCGCTTGTGCACAAAGGAAGAAGCTGTGCACACGTGGCTCTATGCTACTGCACAGGGGCGGGGCACACTTGTGCGGCTGTGCAGTGCAGCCATGCTGGTACACAGAGAGGAGCGTGGCCACAAGCAATCTTCCACCTTAATGTCGACGATTGCTCAGTCCCAGCACAGAGCAGGAGGGCCGTATGAAGACCGGGGAAGCCTCTGGGCCATACAGAGGCTTCTCTCTACTGAGCTAAGTAACTTTAAAAAAAAAAACTGTTACAGGTATTCTTTAGGCATGTTTACTGGGCTTTACTTGGTGGTGTCAGGGCTTCTCCTCACAATATAATTTACTGGGTTGTGAATAGAATGGCTCTACACAGCTGTGAGATGTGCATACTAGCCGCCATTAAATCGTAAATCCAGGATTTATGGTTAAAGCTCAGCAGACTGGGCTATAAACTTTACATTGACAAGCAATTCAGGCAGAGGTCCACTACACAATTATAGGTCAGATTTGATATAAACACCAGATCTACTGGAAATCTGTTGAAACTATAGTATTTATAGTCGATGCTACAATCTATGTACAGTGGGTTGCAAAAGTATTCGGCCCCCTTGAAGTTTTCCACATTTTGTCTTATTACTGCCACAAACATGCATCAATTTTATTGGAATTCCACGTGAAAGACCAACACAAAGTGGTGTACACGTGAGAAGTAAAACGAAAATCATACATGATTCCAAACATTTTTTACAAATAAATAACTGCAAAGTGGGGTGTGCATAATTATTCGGCCCCCTTTGATCTGAGTGCAGTCAGTTGCTTATAGACATTGCCTGATGAGTGCTAATGACTAAATAGAGTGCACCTGTGTGTAATCTAATGTCAGTACAAATACAGCTGCTCTGTGAGGGCCTCAGAGGCCGAAAACTTTTGCAACCCACTGTATTTATTAGACGTGACGATTCTTTGCCAGATCGATGCCGGTGGGAGCTTTGGAGGGAACAGTTTGTGATAGACACTTGTACAGCTTTGTGTGGCATCAATCATTACAAAGCTAGCAGCTGCGGTGGTACAGTTAGTTATTTGACAAGATTTCAGCTGAGATCTGGTTGAATGCCTACTACTGCAAATTGATCGAGAAACAGTCAATATCTGGGGGATACTGATTGTATTAGGTTTTACCTGATATACATGCTTGAATGTAAATGAGGACTTGGTAGAACAAGACCACTTTTACTTTACACATCACATTTTTAGAGGTTTATAGTATAAAGAGGAACTGTAACCAAGGATTGAACATCCTCTTAATCAGTAGCTGATACCCCCTTTCCCACGAGAAATCTTTACCTTTTCTCAAACAGATCATCAGGAGGCTCTGTATGGCTATTATTGTGGTGAAACCCCTCCCACAGTGTGATGTCAGCACCTTGGTGACATCACACTGTGGGAGCCTTGTTGCATTGTGGGAAATAACAGCCGTTTATAACTGCCAAAAAAAAGCAGCATCTCTTTCCACAGACATCACCTGCCAGCAGTAAAGATGTTGCCATGTGACACTATCTACATGGTATGTTCTTTCTTTCTCTCAATTTCCACCAAGTGCTCCAGTTCCCTCCACCACCCAAATTCCTTGCAGTAGGGCAGTTAATTCTAACCAAAAACTGTTCTGGGAGTTTATTAGCGACATTAGATTGTGAATTGTTAAATGCTTTCTATAAAGCAGTTTAATATGTTTAGGGCTATATAAATGTAACTAGGAATTGCACAGCTGTTGACAACCATATTGGTATCAGTACCAACATTGAAGCTGTGTACACACTGGATTAAACTTGACCAGGGTGGCTGATAAAGACCACCTTGGGCGAGAATCTATTGTGTGTACACAGGACCACTCCGAGTTTGCCTAAAGAGCCAGTATGCCAGATCTTTTACAGCGTACAGTACCCAGGCGCATTGCCACACACCTTGCCTGCTGGAAGCCAATCCATTGTATGCCGCGCGTTGTTCCTCCTCACCGCTCCATAGTAAGACGTCTCGCTAGCCTCTAGGCCAGTGACACATCTGTACAGACTCCAATCCCCTTGAGTGCTGGATAATGGGGAGTTTGCTGTATAAGACTTGTTATAAAGTTCTCTGTGTATGTATCCCTTACTTAGGCTATATAATGTCCAGCCATATCAACGGTGCAAAATTGATTTCCTAATTGGACACACAGCCGCGCATTACCACTCTGCCCCTCTCCATAGCAACAGACCCAACGCTTGCACATCGGCTAGAGACATCTCTGTACCGAACTCTGCCCTGAACTGTCAACCTATTGTTAGATCCCCAGTCCTAGCGAGCGACAGTCCTTGTATGAAAACATGAGGATTTAAAGCTGTGTACATTTTAAGGCTGTGTATAGCCATTCCTTCTAATATGTGTATAACTTGAGGTTTGCTTAACTCCATTTATGCTGTACAGTGTCCGGCAATAGCCACACACTGGGAGATTTGATCTGAGAGATATCTGCCAGACTCCAGCGTTTACAATAGTGAAGGAAATGTATGAAGCTTCTCTTTTGATATGAAACAGCCAATCAGGTGGCAGGAAAGAATAAGCTATTTCCTGCACTTAATAAAAGATATCCCATTGAAACATTGCTACTGTTCACTGCACATTTCCTTTAGTAACCAACCACCTGCACTGTACATCCTGTGATCTGGCAGAGAATGCCCATTAATGGTACAATTTTTAGAGAACAATAATTTTTTCGATATGGTCACTCAGACTGAAAGAAAAGATTGTATTTAATTGATCCACACCACTATAGAAAGCAACCTGTCATTATATCTCCACCAGTTGTATTCATATCTGTGTAAAAAAAATCTACCAAGCAGAACGATCATTTCTTTAACTGCTTCTAGACTGGGCTAGTTGAAATCTATGCCCTGTTTATGTTCGTTTATCCCTGCCAGGGCGTAGATTTCAACTTCTGCATGCGCCGTGTACACGCCACTCCCATCGATGGCTGCGATGCAATAACCTGCTCACTCTGCTGTCACACTGACAGCAAAGCTCCGCATCTCGTTGGCTCCTGACCCCATGATCACTGCTTGCATTTGAGAAAAAAAAAGTCGCTGGTCCTTAAGGGCTCGTTTCCATATTTTATCTGCGCTTATGGAAACGTGATCGCCGGGACATCAGAGAGTGCACTGATACTTTGGCGAGATTGCGCTCGCAGTCCCATTCAATATAATGAATGGGATCACAAGCCCCGCCTCGGGGAGTCACTTGATGCAAGAGTCGCGCTGACGCAGGGCCACCTGCATTGCAGTGGAAACTAGCCCTGAAGGGGCAGGAGAGCCACGGTATGGAAGAGGTTAATGAAATGATCGATAATGCAATCCTTCAAGATCAGTTCTTTGTTGCCCATGGTACCATTAATATGCACGTTTAGCTACAGATCTGCCCGTGTGTGACACTCATTACAATATACATTGCAGTGTGCGGTTCGCACTTTTCACTGTTTATGTCTGATATTGGAGGTGCAATGTTTCCTCTAGTAGTTTGTGTGTAGTAGGTGTTTGTGAAATCGCTTCTCTGGGAGAGAGATCCTTATATCCTCTTGTTGTTATTTTGGCAGAGTGCAGATATGGCAGTCATGGCTGGACAGCTGTAATGCTGCAGCTAGAGAGGTGCTCTGTTTACGTCATCTGTGAAGTAGAGCAGCAGCATATAACAGGATCACAGGGCAGAAGTAACATTGCTGTTGGTCTATGCCTATGACTTATGATTTATAGCTGCTCCTTCTAGAACTGCATTTGCACTATGTAAAAAGAGAAAGTTCTGTGTGTGTGTTTACCATATTATTTTGCATTTGTAAGGCGTCTCCTTCAGCAGCTGTGAGCTACACAGCAGAGATTTACCTCATTCTAACTATTTAAAGAGCCACCATCACAAAAAATGTACATTTTAAAATGCATGTGTGCAAAATGTACATCTCTCCCAAAGTAAAATGCCCTATAAATTATTTTTGTACTGTATACCTGTCTCTTTCAATAAGCAGTGGCAATCTGATAGATCTGACCGGTTTTAGATTTGTCCATCTCCTCATGTGGGATTCTCGGGGTTTATTTTTAAAAGCACTTAATGAATGGCAGTTGCTCAGTCCAACTGCCAAACTAGTGTGCAAATAAGTAGGGAGGCCGGCCAGCATCTTTGTATAGATGTTTTCCAGTGATTGCTTTTGTATAGAATAAAAGAGGCACTGAGACCCCCCCCCCCCATGAGGAGATGGACTAGTCCAAAACCTGTCAGATCTGTCAGAAATTTACTGCCTACTGTAAGCGACTACAGCATAAGAAAAAGTCATTTATTGTGCCTTTTACTCTGTAAGACATGTACCATACTTCTTATGTGTATGTAAACATGTATTTTAAAGGGGTTCTGTGGGGGTTCCTGAGGAGAAAAACTGCCACTTACCTTGGGCTTCTATCAGCCACCTGCAGTGGTAATGTCCCACGCCGTCCTGCTCCCATCTGCCGTTCCCCGCAGCCGGCACCGGGCTATTATTCGGCTGTCACACAGACGAATAATGCGCGTTGCCGTGCCTCCGCTCGCGTCATCTGAGGCTTACTGCGCAGGCGCAGTACAACGGAGCCTTGTACTGCGCTTGCGCAGTAAGCTTCCGGTGACGCAGGCGGAAGCGAGCGGGTGCGCGGCCACTGTAGCGCAGCCGCAGTTGGATCCCATGCCGCTTAGACCGGGGCCGGCGGCGGAGAATAGCAGATGGGAGGAGGACGGCGTGGGACATTACCGCTGCACGGGGCTGATAGAAGCCCAAGGTAAGGGTCTGTTTTTCTTCTCAGGAACCCCCACAGAACCCCTTTAAATGTTACAAATTTTTTTGCTATAGTGGTCCTTTAAATGTAATCTAGGGCAGCTCAAGAGAAACGGTGATATATAGTTTCATGTATGGAATCACTAATAAAGATGGCTGGTTTTATGCCTCAGATTATACTTTAGCTCCTCTATTGATGTATATATCATGTTAGGTGGAACACTGCTGTGTCAGCAAGGATAACCAAGGCCAAGGTTTCCACAGTAATCGGTGGGTCACACGGCTGGATCCTACTGTCACATCAGGGTGTTTAAAACTACATATAGGCTCAATTGACCTTTTGCCCAAAGTGATCTTTAGAGATAGTTTTGGGATGATGGCAGATGTTCCCTGTGTCATCCTGCATATAGGTAGGGAAGGGTTGGCATGGCAATGCGATCTGCCAGTCAGTGACTATGATCAACAGGTTGCCAAGCCAGCCTGAGAGGTTCATGTGTTCTTGCTAAGTAAAAAGTGCTCTCATTAAACCTGCACATATTTACATAACACCATATATTACCTTGAAAGCATAAACTTGTGGTTTCCTTGTCAATTGACAAACCTTTCATTTGGTTTAGCCCAAAGGAGTGTTTGCTGCAGGTTTAGGCAAACAGGCATGTAGGCATAATGTAATCTCCACAGAACATGCGTGTCTACTGTAATCTCCACAGAACATGATGCCTGATGTTTAAAAACACCTCCTGCTTTCTTGCCTCACTTGTGCTGCCCTGTTGTGAGACAAAATAGTGCTTCACTTAAACTAGAAGCCACCTGACATACTCCCCTGCCAGAATTTCCCTTTTTTTGTTTTTCTGTTTTGTATCTTGTTTTATGATCTTTTTGGTTTTGTGTCAATTTTTTTGTAAAATGTATTTTCTAGTGTCAACAAAATGTGACATGATTTGAACATATTCAGAGAAAGTGGGTATATTCTAAGTTATTTAAAAGTTAATATATGAAGTGAATTTGTTAATAGCACGAAGGGTGTGGAATTTAAAGTGCAGCTGCCAGCTAAATAATAGTGGCCTCCATTTTGTGCCCCAGCACCAGGGCTGTGGAGTCAGTGAAAAAAATAATCTCAGTTTAGGATACCACAGACTCCAGGTACCCCAAATTGCTCCCACTCCTTAGTCTAATACTTACTTGGGCTGTGGAGTTGGTACATAAATCATCCGAATCTGACCCAGTTTATTGAAACCACCGACTCCACAGCCCTGCCCAGCATGAGCAGAAAGGCCTGTTAGTTCAGTTCACTGCCACTAAACCTCACTGACTGCTCCATGAGGGGCAGAGAGCAGAAACATGCAAGAGGCACGGTTGTGTTTATGAGACCATAGGGTGTGACTAGACTCAGGGACTACTGAACCAAGCGTTCATCTATCCTATTGTGCAGCCACACATTTCGTGCATGCGTGTCAGAGGATGTGTACACCCAAATACTTGATTTACCTGACTAGCAATCTGCATCAAGGGGAAAGCCACATATCTAAAAAAAATTGCACCTTTTGTGTTGTGAAATAAAGTTTTACTCTTTAAAAAAATGACTTCCTGTGGAACATGAATTGGTAATGAGCCACTGGCATTCAATCATTAGGTGGGGGGAGTTTACCAATCAGGAATAAATGGATGAGGATGATGCTTTGCAATGTTAGAAACATAAAATATTGTTTTTTATATGATTGATAAAAAATAAAATTGAGGAATTTGCACCTTTATTGGCTAGTGGTTTCATTTTTATACTTACACAGGTCTAAATATTTTATATCCACCATGACAGGAAAGACCTCGATGGCTAGTTCACAGTGCTCAATTCTGTTGCAGAATGATGGAAAGTCACTGCCATACAATTTTATGGGCCTTTTCTTTCCCCAGCCCCATGAGGTGTGTGGGCTCCCTTGCTTTACTCTCTGGCCGCTCCGTTCTTGTGCTATGGACTTGGGTAATCTGGCCAGCCACGCTCTTCTGTGCATGCTCTGCCATGCGTGCACCCCCGTAACACTCCCGCAGCCAGAAGTGTTCGGTGCCTGTGCAGTAGTGCTGCTCAGACGCATTACGCTCCCGGCGGTGGGGGGTGCGCCTGCTCAGAAGTGCTAGGCCGGCCAGATTGCCAGGGACAAGAACGGAGCTGCCGGCGAGGGAGCCCGGCTGGAGGAAGCCCCAGGTAAGTGTAAATACTGCTATTTATAACCTCTCGGGTACACTTTAATGGTGAGCTGCATCACAATTTTAAAATTGGCGATGTCCATTAACAAAAGTGTCGCAATGCACAGTAACTTATTGCTTTTTTTCTGTAATGTGCGTTGTCTGGTAGTTCACATCTTGGCTTATGTTATTTTACGGTGTATTATCAAATGTACCACAGAGCCAATGTGAATGGGCCCATTGTTGGAGAGCTGCAGCATGTTGCAGAGTGTTATAACTTGTGTCATAACGCACCAAAGTGTGCTTAGCGTGAACTCACCCTGAATGGTATCAGGAGTAGTACTGTTGTCTATAATTGTAATTAATTGTAATAGGAGATTCATGCTTTTCACAATTTGTTGGCTTGCTTTGGGATTAGGCATGGTCATTGAGCTGCTAGTAAGGCCTGGAACACACTAGCAGTGCTTTCTAAGCGCTTGTGATTTGAAAAGCTCTTGCTAATGCAATGCTATGGGGGATTTTTGAAAAATCCCATCGCCCAAGTGGGATTACAGTTATTTTTTTTCACTATTGCAATATGTGCAGAATGCAGCTTGCTACTGACTAGCTAACATAAGCAAGACCCCCCCCCCCCCCCCCCCAGTGACTAGGCCGTTTTCTTACAATTCAGCATAAACACTTCACATAAATGAATCTTGCCCCCTTTTATTGCCACCAACAGAGCTTTCTGTTGGTGACATCTGATAATCAAATTGCATCTCAAGGTGGTCGGGATGGGGTTAAAAAGCACATTATCTGATTGTATTCCTTATTGACTCTATAATGCTACATTTAAGAATGTGAATTCAGTGTGAGACATGACAAGGGCCCATATGCAATTAATGTTTCCTCCTGAGTTTTCTCCTAGGTGATATTTTTAAGCTTGTCAATAAAATCCTTAAGCCAACAGCAAGTAAGAAAATACTCAAAATAATTTTGATAATACTTTTTCACCTACTTTTTTTGTACCTTTACAATTGCAAAATGCTGTAAAGTTATTTTTAATAGAAGATGAAAAATTGTCCCGTAGGAGAAAAGTTAGGAGAAAACGTTAATCGCATTTGGGCTGTGATTTCTTGCCTGCGGCACCAAATGGATCAGAAACGTACCTGATTTGTTTTATGCATGTTCTAAGTTGTTGCAGCAGTTTTGAATTAGCCATATAACATCATTGCCAGCAGGGGGCAGTGGCACACCGTTCCTCTGTTTTAGCACAACATGGCTAAGGCTTGGCAGTATATTTTGAACACATTTTTAAGTATTTTAATTTCTGACCTTGTTGGGTCTATTAACTTATGATGCAAATTATGCCAATGAGGAGGGTGTATTCTAGATGCGTATCACAGTCCAGTGCAAATGTATAGCTGGTTATACGCTATACAACTGCACTCCCAGTGACGATTGACACAGTGATCTTCATCACGATTGACATTATCAAGAACTGCCATTGATGTTCATGAAATGCAATTTGTGGGTTGATCACACAGAGAAAAAAAACATGTCTTCAATTGTTTGGATGATTCAATGAGGGCTCGTTCACCCAAGGAGCATTTCTGGCTTTTTTCAAGCGCCGGCGATTTTTTTTTTTTAAATCGCCCACAAAACGCTGGTGCAATGAATCCCTATGAGAAGGTTCATATCAGCGTGGTTCATGCGCTGTGCGTTCAGCAAAGCGGTGCCTGTACCATTTTTGGGGCGTTTTTTCCTATAATGGCAGGTATAGGAAGAGCGATAAACGCTCACAAAACCGCTTTATGTGGCGATTGCGTTCATGTTTTTGAGAGTAAATTGTATTCATTCTTTTCCAGGTGAAAGTGATCACTTCCTGACTTGCATCAGGGAGTGAATTACAAAACAGCTCTGGAAAAGCGCTTTTGCCAGAAACTCAGCACGCAGTGGAGCGCTGGGGGGGAAGCCCCCCAAAACATTTGCGGTTTCGAATTTAGGTGTGAATGAGGCCTGAAAGGGGTTGGTTCACACTACAAGAGCTATTTGAGCACTTTGTCATTTTAAAAGTTCTTGCTAATTTGAATCCTATGTGTGTGTTCTCTGGGCCTGAGCCCACTAACGCAGTTGTGCGCAGTTGTGTCCGCTTTTCAGCAACACATCAATGTTACAGATGCTGAAAAGCAGACACAACTGCGTTAGTGGGCTCAGGCCCCTCACTGGAGCAATGTGATTTTCTAAAGATCCCCCCTCTCCAAAGCATTGCAGTAGCAAGAGCTTTTAAAATCACTAGCAAACAAATAGTACACTGCTAAATTGCACTTACAAGTTCTGCAAAGACAAAATACACTCTTAGGCCTTGTTCACATTATAGATCGCCGAGTCTGATGGTGGAGCGGAGCTCCTGCAAAACATTCCCCCCGGACTTGAAGCCAATTGGCGTTAGGCGGTCCTGGGGCTGCCACCACGTTCACGCCCATTGGCGTTAGGTGGTCTTTAAGTACTTAATGTTAAGCATAGGAAAGTGGAAAATCGCTCTAAAAAGCACTTGAACAGAGTGATTTTCCAAGCATTTTTTAAAAAAGCTGTACACTACACCAGCTGTACTGTACAAAAAAAAAAAAAGACGATGCACAAAAATCGATAGACATAAGTATAAAATTGCTAGACACATGCCTAGAATCAATTAGAAAAATCACTTCTAAAAGCACTGAGCGTTTGCGATTAGGCTAGCGCTTTTAGGTGTGCACCGGCCCTCAAATGCATTTTAAACCACCAGCAAGAAAAGAAAACACTCATAATAATTTTGATAGTTATGTTTTACAATAGGTCTCCTGCATGCATAATCTATGAAAAGATCAGCAGAAGACAAAATGGGGTATATGCGAGTATGCTCTGCCTGACTTCATTTACATCCAGGCCTTAATGCCCAGGGTATAGGGACTGACGGCCCTAAGGCAATGGTGCCACCAGTACCAGCTAAACAATAATTCAGGTAACAAGTATAGATGTGCTAAGCTGCATTAAGCAGAATCATGTGCGTAAAGTCTTATGCATGATGAGTAGACCATAATGCATTGCATGTAATGCATTGCATTCAGATCTACTGTATACATCCTGGCCCATATGCAATTAACGTTTTCTCCTGACTTTTCTCCTAGATAAGTTTTCATCTTCTATTTAAAATAACTTTCCAACTGAAAAGTACCGCAAAGTAGGTGAAAAAGTACCGTCAAAATAATTTAGAGCAATTTCTTGCTTTCTGGTGGTTTTACAGGCATTTTATCAACTAGTTTAAAATTATCACATTGGAGAAAACTCAGGAGGAAAAGTTAATTGGCCCCCTGTGTCTTTATGTATGTTAATAGTAGACCTAAGCCCGTTTAAAAACGGGCTAGGTCTGTCACTGCGCAAGCGCCCGCGAGCCGCGCCTGCCCAACCGTCCTCCCCTTCGCCTGTCATCCCTTGCCACGCGTTACTCTCCCTCAGTGTCTCTGCATCTCTGCACATGCGCAGAGCACAAATGGGACACGCACACAGGGACATGGGACGCAGAAATATTAGGGTTTTATTATAGAGGATTCTGCTTAACACAGTTTAGAGCAATAGGATGTTATATGCATTTTGGAGAGTTTGAACTTAGAAAGGGAGAAAAAGCATTCGCTTAGAAGACTTAAAGGGAACCTGAAGCAAGGAAAATTATTTAAAATAAACACATGCCGTAGCTGCAAATGAATATTATATACTAACCTCGCTTCCAGTTCCTCTCAGAAGCTCACCATTTTCTTTTTACAGTGATCCCTTCCAGTTCTGACAATATTTTGTCAGAACTGAAATATACCAGTTGCTGTCAGTTATATATCAGCAGCTGTCAGTTACAACTGAATGTGCAAGGTAATGTCCATGTTTCCCTATCAGAGATGGCCCGAGCGGTTCGCCGGTCGAACGGGAACCGGCGAACTTCTGTGATTCGCAATTGCGGAGAACCGCAAACTTTTTCGGAAGTTCGGTCCACCCCTATACTACATCGTTAGGGTCAACTTTGACCCTCTACATCACAGGCAGCAGGCACATTGTAGCCAATCAGGCTACACTCCCTCCTGGAGCCCCACCCCCCCCCCCCCCCTTATAAAAGGCAGGCAGCGTCAGGCATTTCACTCACTCGTGTGGCTGCAGTAATTAGAGAAGGGAGAGCTGCTGCAGAGAGAGCTATAGGAAAAGCTAATGGCCCATACTCACGAGGGACTTTTGTCGCCTCAACACGCGGCGCGCGCGTGTTGCGGCGACAGGTCGCCCGTGAGTATGGGCCGTCGCACGCGCGCGCACCCCGAACTGTCGCCCGCCGCTCTTGTCGCCATTCGATTGATGGCCCGTACTCACGGGCTGCAGAAGTGGCCTGTTGCCAGCACACGTGAGCGTGCTAGCGACAGGCCGGCGACAGCTTCTCTCCAGGTCCCTCCGCGTACACACGCGGAAGAGGGACCAGCGGCGAGACGGAAGCTGTCGCCGACGTTCCTCCTCCCCCCGCCGGAAGCTCAATTTACCTCTATGGAGGTTGCTGTCGCTAGTCCGCGTACTCACGCGGACTAGCGACAGTTGCGGCGGAGACTGTTGCCATGCGATTGAAACTTTCAATCGCATGGCGACAAGAGCGACGGGCGACAGTTCGGGGTGCGCGCGCGTGCAACGGCCCATACTCACGGGCGACCTGTCGCCACAACACGCGTGCGCCGCGTGTTGAGGCGACAAAAGTCCCTCGTGAGTATGGGCCATGAAAATTTCAATCGCATGGCAACAGTCGCCGCCGCACCTCCGCCGCAACTGTCGCTAGTCCGCGTGAGTACGCGGACTAGCGACAGCAACCTCCATAGAGGTGAATGAAGCTTCCGGCGGGGGGAGGAGGAACGTCGGCGACAGCTTCCGTCTCGCCGCTGGTCCCTCTTCCGCGTGTGTACGCGGAGGGACCTGGAGAGAAGCTGTCGCCGGCCTGTCGCTAGCACGCTCACGTGTGCTGGCGACAGGCCACTTCTGCAGCCCGTGAGTACGGGCCATTAGGCTCTCGTAGGCTTGTTGGCTTGCTCCTTGCTGATTCTTATTGTTAAAAAGCACCCCTCAACAGCTCTTTTGAGAGCTAATCTTGTTCTTGTGATCTATTTTTTTTTGTGTGTGTGGCCCACTTGCATTATATACAGGGCTGTCAGTCAGTCGCAGCTGGACTTTGGCCCCATGGTGGTAATTCCTATTGTGCCACTTCCAGGCCCAGCACATTCAGTGACTACCTGTGTGTGTGACAGGCAGCTGCACATTTGTAATCCCAATCACTGCACCTGTTCACTGTTCAGTGCACCTACCTACCTATACCTACGTGAGCGCACACATTGTTAATACCACCAGCCATTACATCTGTTCACGGTGTGTGTGTGTGTGTGTGTGTGTGTGTGTGTGTGTGTGTGTGTGTGTGTGTGTGTGTGTGTGTGTGTGTGTGTGTGTGTGTGTGTGTGTGTGTGTGTGTGTGTGTGTGAGAGAGAGAGAGAGACAGCTGCATAATTGTTCACTGAACCTGTGTGACTGCACGCTGTTTAGTATACCAGTCCGTGCATACCTGTTAACTGCACCTGTGTGACAGCTGCTCATTGTATTGTAATACCAGTCACTGCATACCTTTCACTGCACCTGTGTGACTGCACATTGTATTAGTCAAGTCAGTGCATACCTTTCACTTCATCCACCCCGATATGGACAAAACAGGCAGAGGCAAAGGCAGACCCAGAGGCAGGCCACCCAGCAGGTCTGTTCGAGGTCGTGCTGACGTGATTTTGTGTGATCCTAGACCAAAGTACAGTGCTCAGAAGAAGGCACATCCTATCAACTCCCAAGATTGTCAGGACGTGGTTGACTATTTAACACAGAACACCTCATCTTCCGCAGCAACCAGCGCTACTCAAAATACCACATCCGCTACAATTGACACTTCGCAGGAGTTATTTGGTGGGGAAATCACTGATTCACAGCCATTATTGTTACATCAAGATGAAGGCACTAAGCAAGTTACACCACCTCATATGTCTGAGTTAGAATTTCTATGGACGTAACGTGTGAGGAGGAGGAGGAGGATGATGAAGTACCTGCTGTTGGTGCAGTTTTTGAGGTGTTCGGATGCAACGTGGGTTCCCAATAGAGAAGATGAACAGAGGGGGAGTCAGAGAGGAGTAGGAGGAGACAAGTTGCTGAAAGAAGCAAAGGGAGCTCGTCCTCAGAAACAGCTGGTGGCAGTGTCCGGCGCCATGTATTGCCACCTATGGACAGCCAGCCAACATGCCCTTCAACGTCAGCTGCTGATGCCACCATAGTGCCATCACCCCAGGGTAGCTCAGCGGTGTGGAAATTTTTTTTGTGTGTATGCCAAAAATCAGAGCAATGTGATCTGTACTCTCTGTCACCAAAAATTGAACCGTGGAAAGGCCAACACCCACGTAGGGACAACTGCCTTACGAAGGCACATGCAGAAAAAGCACAAACTGCAATGAGAAGACCACCTGAGCAAAAGCAGCACACAAAAGAAAAGCCACCCTCCTTCTCTTCCTTCTTCAGGTGCATCATCTTCAGCCGCTTTCTCCCTTGCACCTTCACAATCACAGCCAACCTCCTCCACTCCGCCTCTCACCTTGAGCGGTTCCTGCTCCTCTGCCCACAGCAGCAGCCAGGTGTCCATGAGGGCAATCTTTGAGCGGAAGAAGCTAATGTCTGACAGTCACCCCCTTGCCCGGCGTCTGACAGCTGGCTTGGCGGAACTGTTAGAAAAAATAAATATAAAATATATAAAAAATAGTAGTGCACTTACAAAAGTTCCAATAAAATTTGCGCATATAAAACAATCACAGGATCCTCCAGCGTCTTGTCAGCTCCACAGGCTCCGCTGAGGAGCTGGAGGATCCTGTGATTGTTTTATATGCGCAAATTTTATTGGAACTTTTGTAAGTGCACTACTATTTTTATACTATTAAATTTGATGGAATTATGCTATGGTCGATTGTCTTCGAGCCCTAGGAGATTATTCACTAAACTCTGGAGTTAGAGTGACAGAAAAACGCTGTTTTGCCGGTCTGTTGCGGGTTGGCCCGTATATCTGGTGAGCGCCCTGTATATCTGTGGTGGAGGCACGTGGGGTGCACTGGTGACAATATATAGTACATTGCTCAAACGGTATCACACTATTGCTGCCTTGTATTTGTATTTATACATGTACGGATCCGTGAGGAGGCCGGTGAGACACCCACAGAAAGCTGGCTGGCAAGGCCAAAAGCGCTGACTGCTGATCTGAGAGGATTGGCTGAATGTTCTGGTGAGCGTATAGGTTTATTACTCTGAGAGGATCTGGACATTTATTGGTTAAACGAGCCACAATGGAGGAGAAATGAACTTTTATGAACTTTAAGAGGCGCAGCTTTAGGCTGAGCACAAGGGAAGAATCCCTATACATGTTGTGAACTGTAGTTGTATCTGTTTATAGAGTCTGTTGAGCGCTCTGCTTTTTTTGATAAATCTTATGTTTCAGGTGTAACACACACTTATATGCAGATAGCGATCCAGAAAGTGATTTAGGGAAAAAGATTTTTAGGAGTACCAGTGAGGAGCGCATGGTTACTATTATTTATTTTTACAAGTATAATACTATGGTAGGAGATCATGCTGGGTGCACATTTCAAGTCCGACAGGATCTGACAATTATTTCCTAAATGTCTGATTTGCTCCTGATCGACAACGGGATCGATGAGGAGCAGTTTGGAAATGGATAATAATGAGGACAGCCAACATTACTAATAAAGGGGAGTGTGAAGCATTCACACCGCAGGGCACAGGGCTGTGCTCATACCTGACTCTGTTAAGTTCACCAGAGCTGCTCCATGCTCTGTACACACACTGCTGCTCTATCCAAAGTCAACTGTAGCAGGGAAAGAAAGGAGGCAGTGCTATGAGCTGCAGGATATCTGCAGATATTGTGGCGTCTCAACCTGTGCCTGTCCCCAGACACTGCACCGGCCCTGGTCTGAGGGGAATTCTGGGCAGCTGTTATCCCCCCGCCCCGCGTATGCCTATGTATAGGTAGGCAGATGTGCTCCAAGTATTAGGTAGGTACCCCCCAGTATAGATAGCCAGATGTGCCCCGCCCAGTATTAGGTAGCCCCTCTCCCCAGAATGGATAGCCAGAGGTACCCTTAGTATAAGGAATCGCCCCTCCAGTATAGGTAGCCAGAAGTGCCCCCAATATTAGATAGCCCCCCTCCCCAGTATAGGTAGCCAGATGTGCCCCTAGTATAAGGTAGCCCCACTAGTACAGGTAGCTAAAAGTGTCCCCAATGTTAGGTAGCCCACCTCCCCTGTATAGGTAGCCAGATGTGCTCCCAGTATAAGATAGCCTCCCCTCCAATATTAGGTAGCCAGATGTGCCCCCAGTATAAGGTAGCCCCTCCCCAGTATAGGTAGGGTAGTCAGATGTGCCCCCATTATAAGGTAGTCCCTCCCCAGTATAGATAGCAAGAAGTGCCCCCAGTGTTAGGTAGCCCACCTCCTCAGTATACATAGCCAGATCTGCCCCTACTATAAAGTAGCCCCCCTTCCCCAGCACAGGTAGCCAGAGGTGCCCTCAGTATTAGGTAGCCCCCCCCCCCCCCCCCCCCCAGCTAGTGTGCGCCATTCATCACACGTCACTAGTGAAAGCTGTCATTCTCCACTTTTTTATTCCGTTCCTGTCTTTACAGGGAACACAATGCAGCTCCCACAGTGAACGTAGCTTAGTGTTAGCTGTCAGTCACAAATCACTAGCGTTAAGTGGTTAGTCACATATCAGTAATGTAAGTATGATGTAATTACTGACTGCAAGTGGTTTATATTGCTGTCTGAGTATTTTGCAAGTGTTTCCCAATTCTGTATATTACTTGGTCATCTTCTCACCTACTTTCTCTTCCTGAAGTCATTGGTGACTCAGCTCAGCTGATCAGTTCAAACTATCCATACAGGAAACACAAATGTATACAGTGTATGCACAGGTGTAGGTGTAATCTCCATGTAAATGTGGGTAACTTCCTACCTGACTCGACTGATACCACAACTTCCCTGGAAACGCAGCAATTGCACATGAAACATTTCTTTAAAGTAAACCTGTAATGTAAAAAACAAAAGCAAAAACTAGATACTTACCTTGGTAAACAAGCACGGCCACACTGCAAAAGCGCATGATGACACCTCTCATCTGCACAATAGCATGGAGCCCAAAAAAAAGCCAAGCCTGATTGGTTCTGTGCTACTGAGCAGACACAGGGCATCCTGATCGGAGCAGCCATTCTCGTTCACAGGAGGGAGCGTGGTCACGTGCAAGGGCTTGTCAGAGAGGTTTCGGGGGTCCCAGAGCTGGATCAGTGGTGGCGAGGGGACAGGGGAAGCCTCTGGATTATACACAGGCTTCCCACTACTGAGGTAAGTACCATTTGGGGCAGGCAATTTGGACAGCTGCTAGTGCTGGAAGTTTGGGTGCTGCACCACCATTGAAATATCAGCATTGAGGGGTAATTTGGGTGCATACGCCCGCTGTTTATAGCGCATCGCGGGTGCCCAAATTACGCCTCAATGCCCATATTTCAATAGGCGCCTATGGTGGCGCCCGAGAAATAATGGGTTTTTTTTGTTCTCGCGGCGATTGGTGGCATGGGGGTTGAGGTTAGGCGTGGGGGGAGGCATCAGGTAGGGTGCTTGTGTGAGGGAGGGGTTAGGGCTAGGCATCAGGTAGGGTATTTGTGCATGGGGGGTTAGTGTTAGGCATCAGGTAGGAAGTTTGCGGGAGGGGGGATTAGGGGTAGAGATGTCCCGAATTGTTCGCATGTGAACTTATTCGCGCGAACAACGCGGGTTAGCGTTCGCATCGGAATGCAAAATTTATGTGGGTTTGACCCGCCCCCTATCCTACATCATTGGGCTAAACTTTGACCCTCTACATCACAGTCATCAGACACATGGCAGCCAATCAGGCTGCACTCCCCTCCCCCCTTATATAAGGCAGCAGCGGCGGCCATTTTCTCACTCTGTGTGCTGCTGTGAGAGAAGGGAGAGACATTGGAGAGAAAGGGAAAGCGATAGTTAGGAGGTCTGTTAGCTTGCTCTTTGCTGATATTTATTGCTGAAAAGCACCCCAAAACAGCTCTTTTGAGAGCTAATGTTCTTGTGATGTGTTTTTTTTTGTGTGTGGCCCACTGTCGCAGCTGGTTCTTGCTAATTGCTATACTGTGCCAGGCCCGGCCCATTCAGTGCCTAGTGTGACTGCTGCACATTGTATTCTAATTCCAGTCATGCATACCTTTCACTGCACCTGTGTGACCGCACGCTGTTTTATATACCAGTCCGTGCGTACCTTTTCACTGCACCTGTGTGACCGCACGCTGTTTTATATACCAGTCCGTGCATACGTTTCACTGCACCTGTGTGACCACACGCTGTTTTATATAGCAGTCACTGCATACCTTTCACTGCACCTGTGTCACTGTTAATGCTAATGTTTTTGTGATGTGGTTTTTTTTGTGTGGCCCACTGACACTGCATATACAGCCCTGTCTGTGGCAGCTGGCCCTTGCCAATTGCTATACTGTGCCAAGCCCAGCACATTCAGTGTCTAGTGTGACTGCTCCACGTTGTATTCTAATACCAGTCACTGCATACCTTTTCACTGCACCTGTGTGACCGCATGCTGTTTTATATAACAGTCCGTGCATACCTTTTCACTGCACCTGTGTGACCGCACGCTGTTTTATATACCAGTCCGTGCATACCTTTCACTGCACCTGTGTGACCGCATGCTATTTTATACACCAGTCACTGCATACCTTTCACTGCATCTGTGTGACCGCACGCTGTTTTATATAGCAGCCACTGCATACCTTTCACGGCACCTGTGTCACTGCACATTGTATTAGTCAAGTCAGTGCATACCTTTCACTTCATCCCCCCCAATATGGACAAAAAACAGGCAGAGGCAGGACACCCGGTAGATCTGTTCGAGGTCGTGCTGTCGTGATTTTGTGCGGCCCTCGATCAAAGTACAGTGTCAGAAGGAGGCACGTGCCCTCAACCCCCAATATTGTCAGGATGAAATTGACTATTTAACACAAAACACCTCATCTTCCTCCTCCTGCTCTGATTCTGGCACCCCACTTAACACTCTGTCAGCAGCCATCACCAAAGTGCCATCATCCCAGGGCTCATTGGTGTGGAAATGTTTGTGTGTGTCTGCCTCAGATGAGAGCAATGCCATCTGTACTCTCTGCCACCGAAAATTGAGCCGTGGAAAGACCAAGACCCGGGTAGGGACAACTACCTTACGAAGGCACATGATGTAAAACCACAAACTGCAATGGGATGACCACCTGAGGAAAAGCAGCACACAAAAGCAAAGCTACACACCGCAGTGGAAGATACCAGGCCGCAATTATTTCACAAAAAAGGCGATACCCAAACTGTACCGTGATGTTGAAAGGCAAGTGGTGTCATCTCTGGCACACAGCGTTGGGTCAAGGGTCCATCTGACCACAGATGCCTGGGCTGCAACAACAAAACAAAAAGCGTGTATGTACATGTGTCAATTCCCCTTCGTGATCGTTATCGTTACCTTGCCGCGGTGAAGGGGCTTGCGTATCACAATGAAGCAATGACCGGCTATATGAGTGTGTTGGGGGGCACACCTGACCCAAGAAGATAATAAGGTCGTTGCTTCATTGTGGACAGACCAAATTCGATCAGCTGGACACTCAGTCACTGTTGTTCTGCCGTTGAGCTACCTCAGCCCAACCATATGAGCTTGAAAACCGCCATCGCCTGCACTCGGTGCGCAACAGTCCAGCACAGCCATCACTATACAAACAGCTGTTTACGGTGCGTTACACAGTGAGTTTGGTTTGTCAGTGTGACAAAGTAGTAGACTGTCAGTAGTAGACTAATTACACTCCCTGATCCATGTATACACACACACAAGATGTTTTCAAGCACTTTAGGCCTCTAATTTAGGAATGCAATGTGATTTCTGCCCTTTAGGGATTATAACCCTGCTGTGCGTCAAATCCGTAATTTTCCCCGGGACTTTTGACGCATATCCCACTCTGCCATGCCCCCCTCCAGGTGTTAGACCCTTGAAACATCTTTTCCATCACTTTTGTGGCCAGAATTAGTGTTTGTGGTTTTGAAAGTTCGCCTGCCCATTGAAGTCTATTGCGGTTCGCATGATTCGCCGGTTCGCAAACTTTTTTGCAAGTTCGCGTTCGCTGTTTGCGAACCAAAATCCGGGGGTTCACAACATCTCTAGTTAGGGGCCAGAGAGGAAGTTTGTGGGGGGGGGGGGGAGTTTAGGGTTAGGCGTCAGGTAGGGTATTTGGTCGGGAGGGGAGGTTAGGAATAAGTATCAGGTAGGGTGTTCGTGCGGGGGACTGAGTTTAGGGTTAAGCGCCAAGTAGGGTGTTTGTGTGTTATGGGACACTGAAGACTCCAGTGAATGTAGTGAAGGAGATGGTGTGAGATCTTACACTTAAAGCCTCATCTACCGCCGATTCCCTGCTCGTTCCCCGCGAGGGGACAATAGCAGGGAATCGAGCGGAAGATAAGCGGCGCCGGCAAGGACGAGCGGGGAATGGAATCCGGCGCACGTGCGGCGAGCGGGGACGCGGAAGAGGCGATCCGGCGGCTAATCAAGCCGCCGGATCTGAGCCTCATCTACGCGTGTAGATGAGGCTTTAGGCCGGCTTTACACTGCTAGCCAGTGTTGCAGTGCAGCGCAATAGTAAAAATAGTGAGACTCTCTGGCGCGCTGCAACGTGAATACAAAAAGAATTTAAAATTCTGTTTCGCAATATTCTAACATGACCTCCTGGTTCACCGCACGTCACTGTGCATGTTGCCCGACAATGAGCTGTTGCTCTTGCATTGAATCGGGCACTTACGACAGAGCGCATTGCATCAGGTATGAAATGCCCCATATAATTTCATTGCCGTAGAGATGGCCTGTGGCAAAATAGGCCAATGCAACCCGCCAATGTGAAAGGGCCTGAGTGTATAGTAAAACGTATGCATGGGTAATTGCATGAAGGCACTCTTCATTCAATGACACATGCTACATGCTGCCATGTTCTCTTTAGGGAGTAGGGGTTTCCTCAGGCATCCTTTTCTAAACAAGCCATACTGTTCAGTCTTCTTCTAATTGTACTTCTGTGAATTTCAACATGCTGACTAAGGTCTGTAAAGTCCAAGATGTTGTTCTTGGGTTTTTTGCAATTTCTCTGAGCATTGCACATCTTGACCTTGGGGTGAAGTTGCTGGAATGTCCACCCTGGGGAAGATTGACAATTGTGATAACTGTTTTTCACTTGTGAATAATCTTTCTCACTCTAGAAAGATAGACTTTTTTTGGAAACTGTACAACAGACAGGACTGAAAAGGGATCCCAGAGGAGCCAACTGTTGAGTGAAGAATATTCTGCTCACTCTGCATATGTTTGGGGGGCTGCCTAATAGTGGGGGCACTGGCTATTTATGCTGGGGAGGGGCTGCTAATACTGGGGGCAATGGCTATTTATGCTGGGGAGGTGCTGCTAATACTGGGGGCACTGGCTATCTATGCTGGGGAGGGGCTGCTAATACTGGGGGCACTAACTATCTATGCTGGGGAGGGGCTGCTAATACTGGGGGCACTGGCTATCTATGCTGGGGAGGGGCTGCTAACACTGGGGGCACTGGCTATCTATGCTGGGGAGGGGCTGCTCATACTGGGGGCACTGGCTATCTTTGCGGGGCAGGGCTGCTAATACTGGGGGCACTGGCTATCTATGCTGGGGAGGGGCTGCTAACACTGGGGGCACTAACTATTTATGCTGGGGAGGGGCTGCTAATACTGGGGGCACTGGCTATCTATGCTGGGGAGGGGCTGCTAACACTGGGGGCACTGGCTATCTATGCTGGGGAGGGGCTGCTCATACTGGGGGCACTGGCTATCTTTGCGGGGCAGGGCTGCTAATACTGGGGGCACTGGCTATCTATGCTGGGCAGGGGGCCGCTAATACTAGGGGCACTGGCTATCTATGCTGGGCAGGGGCCGCTAATACTGGGGCACTGGCTATCTATGCTGGATATGGGCCGCTAATACTGGGGGCACTGGCTATGTATGCTGGGGAGGTGCTGCTAATACTGGGGGCACTGGCTATCTATGCTGGGGAGGGGTTGCTCATACTGGGGGCACACCTGGCTAGATATACTGTGGAAGGAGGCTGCTAATAAGGGGGGCACACCTGGCAATCTATGCTGGGTAGGGGTTGCTAATACTGGGAGAACATCTGACTATATATGCTGGGTAGGGGGCTACCTAATACTGGGGGCACACTTGTCTGGCTATACTATGGAGGAGGGCTACCTAATACTGGGGGCACATCTG
The DNA here is from genome assembly GCF_040937935.1 of Hyperolius riggenbachi. NCBI lineage: Eukaryota > Metazoa > Chordata > Amphibia > Anura > Hyperoliidae > Hyperolius > Hyperolius riggenbachi. The sequence goes on along the minus strand of NC_090648.1, from coordinate 108,495,234 downwards.
GCTAGCTATACTGGGGAGGGGGGCTTCTAGAGGCACATCTGGCTAGCTATACTTTATTTATTTTAGTATTTATATAGCTCTGACGTTTAATGCAGCGCTGTACAGAGTGGCTCACAATCTAGTCCCTACCATAGTCATATATGTCTATGTACAGTGGGTTGCAAAAGTATTCGGCCCCCTTGAAGTTTTCCACATTTTGTCACATTACTGCCACAAACATGCATCAATTTTATTGGCATTTCACGTGAAAGACCAATACAAAGTGGTGTACATGTGAGAAGTGGAACGACAATCATACATGATTCCAAACATTTTTTACAAATAAATAACTGCAAAGTGGGGTGTGCGTAATTATTCTGCCCCCTGAGTCAATACTTTGTAGAACCACCTTTTGCTGCAATTACAGCTGCCAGTCTTTTAGGGTATGTCTCTACCAGCTTTGCACATCTAGAGACTGAAATCCTTGCCCAGTCTTCTTTGCAAAACAGCTCCAGCTCAGTCAGATTAGATGGACAGCGTTTGTGAACAGCAGTTTTCAGATCTTGCCACAGATTCTCGATTGGATTTAGATCTGGACTTTGACTGGGCCATTCTAACACATAGATATGTTTTGTTTTAAACCATTCCATTGTTGCCCTTTCTTTATGTTTAGGGTCATTGTCCTTCTGGAAAGTGAACCTCTGCCTCAGTCTCAAGTCTTTTGCAATCTCCAAGAGGTTTTCTTCCAAGTTTGCCCTGTATTTGGCTCCATCCATCTTCCCATCAACTCTGACCAGCTTCCCTGTCCCTGCTGAAGAGATGCACCCCCCGAGCATGATGCTGCCACCACCATATTTGACAGTGGGGATGGTGTGTTCAGAGTGATGTGCAGTGTTAGTTTTCCGCCACACATAGCTTTTTGCATTTTGGCCAAAAAGTTCCATTTTGGTCTCATCTGACCAGAACACCTTCTTCCACATGGTTGCTGTGTCCCCCACATGGCTTGTGGCAAACTGCAAACGGGACTTCTTATGCTTTTTGTTAACAATGTCTTTCTTCTTGCCACTCTTCCATAAAGGCCAACTTTGTACAGTGCATGACTAATAGTTGTCCTATGGACAGAGTCTCCCATCTGAGCTGTAGATCTCTGCAGCTCGTCCAGAGTCACCATGGGCCTCTTGACTGCATTTCTGATCAGCGCTCTCCTTGTTTCAGCCTGTGAGTTTAGGTGGATGGCCTTGTCTTGGTATGTTTACAGTTGTGCCATACTCCTTCCATTTCTGAATGATCGCTTGAACAGTGCTCCGTGGGATGTTCAAGGCTTTGGAAATCTTTTTGTAGCCTAAGCCTGCTTTAAATTTCTCAATGATCCCTGACCTGTCTGGTGTGTTCTTTGGACTTCATGGTGTTGTTGCTCCCAATATTCTCTTAGACAACCTCTGAGGCCGTCACAGAGCAGCTGTATTTGTACTGACATTAGATTACACACAGGCGCACTCTATTTAGTCATTAGCACTCATCAGGCAATGTCTGTAGGCAACCGACTGTACTCAGATGAAAGGGGGCCGAATAATTATGCACACACCACTTTGCAGTTATTTATTTGTAAAAAATGTTTGGAATCATGTATGATTTTCGTTCCAGTTCTCACATGTACACCACTTTGTGTTGGTCTTTCATGTGGAATTCCAATAAAATTGATTCATGTTTGTGGCAGTAATATGACAAAATGTGGAAAACTTCAAGGGTGCCGAATACTTTTGCAACCCACTGTATGTATCGTGTAGTGCATGTATCATAGTCTAGGGCCAATTCTAGAAGGAAGCCAATTAACTTATCTGTATGTTTTTGGAATATGGAAGGAAACCGGAGTGCCCAGAGGAAACCCATGCAGACCGGGGAGAACATACAAACTCCTTGCAGATGTTGACCTGGCTGGGATTCAAACCAGGGACCCAGTGCTGCAAGGCAAGAGCACTAACCACTACGCCACCGTGGTGCTATACTTGGGAGGAGGCTACCTAATACTGGGGGCACACTTGGCTAGTTATACTGGGAAGGGAGCTGCCTTATACTGGGAGCACATCTGGCTAGCTTTACTGGGAAAAGAGCTACCTAATCTTGCCTTGGATTTTCCAGAGGCTTACTTCAATGTAACCACTTGAAGACCACGGTGTTAAACTCCCCCTAAAGACCAGGCTATTTTTCACAAAAAGGGCCACTGCAGCTTTAAGGCCTCGCTGCAGGGCCACACAACACAGCACACAAGTGATTCCCCCCCTTTCCCTCCCCACCAACAGAGCTCCCTCTCCCCACCAACAGAGCACCCTGTTGGTGGGGTCTGATCGCTCGACCAATGTTTGTTTTTGTTTTTTATAAATATTTATTTGTTTTATTTTTAAATAAAATAGTGTATTTTTTATTTTTACAGTGGCCCCTCTCGCCCCCTGCCAGCCTATCACTGTGATCGGCTGTCATAGGCTTCAGCCTATGACAGCGGATCACCCCTGAGCCAATGGAGGGGACCCAGTACAGCGCTGTACAGGTTAATTAGATGACGGTTTCGCCATCTAACAATCTCCCAGCGGCTCTGCTCATGCAGAGATGCGCGCGATCCGTGCAATCGATTTCCTGCAATACCCGCCCCAAGGACCTTACGCCTATCGGCGTTAGGTGGTCCTGGGGCTGCCGACACGACCACGCCCATCGGCGTGACGCGGTCAGCAGCCGGTTACCCATTTGGGGCACTTTTCTACTACAGTTACACTTTAAACTTGGATCACATGGGCAGATTGTTGAAATTTTAACTATGAAGTTAGGGCCAGTTCACACAGGCTTCTGCTAGTCATCTCATGTACAGTTTTTTTTCATGCTTGGCTTTTGGTGTCTTCCGACGGTGGGCAGTGATTTTCACTCCCGCAGGGGGACATGGAAAAATGATCCTAGAAGCTACATGCAGAGCCGGGATGGGGTCCTCCAGCACCCAAGGCTGAGACACCAAAGTGCATCCCTCCCACCCCAGCCGTCACACACTGATTGCTATTAGACTAAGAGGCACCCCAGGGCCCCAAACCCTCCCAACACCTTAATCTCTAGTTTTCTGGCTTGCAGTCACTGCCATGTATCTCCTTTTCTTATTTCTCTCTGCTTTAAACACAATAGAGGAATGATAGCTGAGTGAGTTGTGCGCGCCCTCCTACACTGCGCCCTTAGGCTGGAGCCTCTCTCACCTCTGCCTCAGCCCGGCCCTGGCTACATGTTGCCTTCAGGATCGCCTAAGTGACGGGCAGAGGAAGCGAAAAATAGGGATGAAAATGCGGTGTTTGTGCGAACCAACGGTAAACAACATTCATTTAAATGGACAGCGCTTAACGATGAGCGACGTGGCTGACATTTACTGTCCGGGAAATGTCCATGTGAACCTGCCCTTACCGAGCAGCTGAAAGCTCAGAAGCCTTCAGTATAATGTATACCACGGGACAGAATGTCAGAAGGGTAAAAAAGCCGATCAACTTCGCTGATAAAACATCAAACAATTCTGGCCACTGTTATTTGTCACTCTTGGGTAACATTGGACTTGGCCGTCGCATTGAAACTCCTTGATTACTGCAGAGCTTGCAGCAGACATTGTAATCTAAACATTCTACACCAAGATAAGGCAGGTCTAATTGCTGTTAGCACAATGTTCCTCACCTTTGGACCCAGAAAATAAGGGTGGATGTCCTGTGACCAGTCACAACACCTGACCAATCACTGCCTGATAAGACAGGTGTGGCCCATTACATGAACCCGGATGGGGCAGCGTCACAGGTCCTGCTGATCAGTCCTTACAGGAAACAATGCAGTAACACTGAACAGTTTCTGTGAAGGAAGGAAGCTGAGTAAAAAATAAGTTGCCAGCATGTCAGCAACATATTGTGAAAATTTATGAAGTAGTATTCCAGAGTTCTATGTCCAATTTTTCTTCAAACAGGGTACTAACGTATTAGTACGTCGACCGCAGATTTGACAAGAACAGCTGATCCAGCAACCTGATAGGCATCAGATAGGGGAGTTTTAGTGTTAGATATCAATCAGAGGGATTCAGGTGTGCAGTGGGGTAGCTATGGAGCTATGGGCCCCGGTGTGAGTTTTACATGGAGGCCCCCCAATCACTCCATTCATAACAATTGATACGGCGCACCAAAACCTGCCAAGGACAGCCACAGAGTCAGAGGTGCAAGAGGGAGGTGGGGGGGGGGGGGTTCAGGCAGTTTGTTAATGATTACTACTATTCAAAGCCAGTGGCATAGCTAAGGAGTTGTGGGCCCCGATGCAAGTTTTACAATGGGGTCCCCCAAGCTCTCTATACATAACAATTGATACGGCGCACCAAAACCTGCCAATGGCAACTACAGTGTCAGAGGTGCAAGAAGGGGATGGGGAACAGTTTGTTAATGATCACCACTATTCAACGCATCTATAGAAGTTATTATTATGAGCACAGGACAAATAGAGAGCTAATACTGTAGTTGAGGAAGGGCCTTTCGGGGTCCCTCTGGCCCAAGGGCCCCAATGCGGTCGCTACCTCTACAACCCCTATTGTTATGCCCCTGTTCAAAGCATCTATAGAAGTGATTATTACCAGCACAGGTCCAGTAAAGAGCGAATCCTGCGGTTGAGGGAGGGCCCTATGGGGCCCCTCTGGCCCAAGGGCCCTAGTGCGGTCGAGACCTCTGCAGTCCCTATTGCTACACCACTGCAGGTGTGGTTGGTGTTCTATATTGCACAAAACCGGCAGGACCAGAGGCTGTGAGACCGACACTCTACTTTCCACTTACATGCTTTTAAATGGCCTGACAGATGTGAGTGTAATACTTTGTTTTTAATCTTTTAACCTCCTGGCGGTGTACCCAACACAGTGTCAGGCTGCAGTTCATGGCACTTCTGGCTGTGTCTCCTGCTTCCCCCTGTATCCCCCTCTGCCCCTGTGTATAACTAGCAGAATCGCCAGCTTGGCTCACCTAATCAATGGCTCCAGAGGCAATCACAGACCTCTCCTCTACCTCACTGCGCCTCTGGTGCCGGCTGCTGCTGATGACGTGATCAGCAGACGCCAGCACTAGAGGCGCAGAGGAGTGGAGAGGTCTGTGATCGCCGCTGGATGAGATGAGCAAAGCTGATTATTATTTGTATTATTTTTAATTTATTATTTGTACCTGACTGACTTGCACAGCTGACTTCCTGTTCTAACATCAGATACTGCATGTTAAAACTTCTCCTTTGCCATCATCACCCAGAAGAGGTAATGGGGGTTACATGGAGGAAGTTTCAAACAGTCACACGGTCTACCCTGCCTACCCCTCCATGTGATCCACCATAGCAGAGGAAGGAGGTGGGGGAGGTAAAAGAATGCAGTTTCCTAATTTAAAAAAAAAGGGGGGGGGGCTCTTTGTCAAGTACTTTTTTAACTGAACATGGGAATCTGAAGTGAGAGGGATATGGAGGCTGCCATACTTATTTTATTTCAGACAATACCAGTTGCCTGGCAGTCCTGCTGATCTCTTTGGCAGCAGCAGTGTCAGAATCGCACACCTGAAACAAGCATGCAGCTAACTGGGTCAGAAACACCTGATCTGCATGCTTGTTCAGGGTCTGGGGCTATAAGTATTATGCTGGGGATCAGGGCCGCCATTAGAAATTTTGGGCCCCTCACACATTATCAGGCCTGCCCCCTCCCTCCATGGGCCCACCCAGTGGTTGCTGTGCCCGCCCACTAGCCACCCCACCCCCATGTCCATGCGGGAAGTGCGCTGCGGCGAAAAATGTACATGGCTCCGTCACTGAAGAAAGCAGCATGCACAGCGTGATGCAGCAAAAAGTAGGCGTGATCATGGCATGTTGTGAGTGGATAGCAAGGAAATGAACAGCGCTACTTAAAAACAGATGAGGATGTTGGTTTCCTGTAACAGCTTGCAAGCAACTTGTTAAGTACTCGTCCCTCCCACTGCGAAGAAGTCAATCCTCCCATGGGAGGGGACCTAACACTAACTAAATCCTACCTATGCATATGCATAGCCTGGGCGCGCCACCATGTAAAATTGAAAATTGCGCAAAAAGTTCAAGGTGTGTTGCAGTGTCTGGGGGGGGGGGGGGGGGGGGGGGGGGGCTCAGCGCATCTCTGATCAGAGGCCATTCGGAGGCGGCCGGGTGATGCGCTGATCCCACTTTTTGCGCAATTTTACTTGGTGGCGCGCCCTGGCTATGCATATGCATAAGTAGGATTTAGTTGCATGCAAGCTGTTACAGGAAACCAACATCCTCCAGTGGTAGACAGGTCATGTGTATGCTCAGTGTGTATTTCATCCCACAAGTGGGGCTTGCACTCTTTTGCAGGTAGGCACTCATCTGTTTTTAAGTAGCGCTGTTCATTTCCTTGCTATGTACTAATTTAATTCATTTTTGGTCAGCCGCTCCCACTTAACAGCTTTGCTTTTGGTGTATATGCAGAGCCTCTGTTTGGGTTCAAGGTGCGTTTGCAGTCTCTGGGGGGGGCTCAGCGCATCTCTGATCGGAGGCCATTCGGAGGCGGCCTGGTGATGCGCTGATCCCACTTTTTGCGCAATGTTGTGGTGGAGCCAAATACTAGCAAAATAAAGGTATTCCCTAGTTAAAAAAATGAGATAGGGACTTGTAGGTCCGTTCTTATCCTTTATCAGTTCTCTTTTTGTCCCCTCTTTTTTTCCTGTGCCTGTTTTGTCCCCCTCTGTCTCAGCTCAGTTTGTGCCTCTTTTGTTTCCCTCTGTGTGACCTCATGTTCAAGTCTCATCTCTTTTCTTCCTATGCCTCTTTTGTCCACCTCTGTTCCCCCGTGCCTCTTTTTTCTGTGTTACCTCTTGTCCCCTTTGTCTCAGCTCGTCCCCCGACCCAGTATAGGTAGCTAGGTATAGGTGGTTCAGCCCCAGTATAGGTAGCCAGTATAGGTGGTGGCCCAGTACAGGTAGCTTGTAGCCATTGCCCCAGTATAGAAAGTCCGCTGTAGCGGGTTCACTCATCTGCTTCCACGTTCAAGCGCTGATGTCACTCTTCTCTCAGTGCTGGAACGTGGTGTGCTGGTTAGCCAGCACATGCGGCCCTTCCAGCGCTTTGGGGGCTTAGGCCCCAGAAGCCCTGGGCCCCTCACTGCACTGTCAGTTGTCCCCCCTGATGGCTGCCCTGCGCTCCATCCTCAGGGCGCAGTGTAGGAGGGGCGCACAATTCATTCAGTTGTCATTCTAATTGTGTATGAATGAAGCAGAGAGAAATAAGAAAAGGGGATACATAGCAGTGACTGCAAGCCAGATAACTAGATATTAAGGTGTTGGGGAGGTTGTGGGCCCTGTGGCCCTCTTAGTCTAATAGCAATCAGTGTGTGATGGCTGGAGTGGGAGGGATGGAGGGGCACACTTCGGTGTCTCAGCCTTGGGTGCTGGAGGACCTTGTCCCTCCTCTGTGTAGATGTGATATACTTGGACTTTGCAAAGGCCTTCGACACTGTTCCCCACAAAAGTCTGGTGCAAAAATTGAGGATGCAAGGACTGGGGAAGAGTCTGTGTGCATGGATAGGGAACTGGCTAATGGAAAGAAAACAAAGAGTTGTGGTCAATGGATCGTACTCAAAATGGGAGACTGTTAGCAGTGGGGTCCCACAGGGGTCTGTACTGGGTCCAGTGCTCTTCAATTTATCAAAGGACTAGAGGACTAGGCCTTCTCAAAGGACTAGAGGACATGATCTGCGCATGGAGGAAAAACGTTTTAGCCATTTATTTAGGAAAGGGTTCTTTACAGTAAGAGTGATTAAGATGTGGAATGCATTGCCACAGGAAGTCGTTATGGCAAACTCTATACCTGCATTTAAAGGGGGCTTAGATGCTTTCCTTGCGTTGAAAGACATCCATGGCTACAATTACTAGGTAATGCCTAATGATGTTGATCCAGGGATTTTATCTGATTGCCATCTGGAGTCGGGAAGGAATTTTTTTCCCTTTTGGGGCTAATTGGACCATGCCTTGTAAGGGTTTTTTCGCCTTCCTCTGGATCAACAGGGATATGTGAGGGAGCAGGCTGGAGTTGTACTTTGTACTGGTTGAACTCGATGGACGTATGTCTTTTTTCAAACAAAATAACTATGTAACTATGTAACCTACCTATCTAGCCTAAACTGCGGGAACCTACCTAACTGACCTAAACTGCTGGAACCTACCTAACTGACCTAAACTGCGGGAACCTACCTAACTAACCTAAACTGCGGGAACCTACCTATCTAGCCTGAACTGCGGGAACCTGCCTAGCTAACCTAAACTGCGGGAACCTACCTAGCTGACCTAAACTGCTGGAACCTACCTAATGACCTAAACTGCGGGAACCTACCTAACTAACCTAAACTGCGGGAACCTACCTAACTAACCTAAACTACGGGAACCTACCTACCTAGCCTAAACTGCGGGAACCTACCTAACCTAAATTGCGGGAACCTACCTAACTAACCTAAACTGCTGGAACCTACCTAACTAACCTAAACTGCGGGAACCTACCTAACTAACCTAAACTGCGGGAACCTACCTAACTAACCTATATTGCGGGATCCTGCCTATCTAACCTAAACTGTGGAAACCTACCTAACTAACCCGTACTGCGGGAACCTACCTAACTAACCTATACTGCGGGAACCTACCTATCTAACCTAAACTGCGGGAACCTACCTATCTAACCTAAACTGCAGGAACCTACCAATCTAACCCATACTGGGGGAACCTACCTATTTAACCCATACTGGGGGAATCTACCTATCTAACCTATACTGCGGGAACCTACCTATCTAACCTATACTGCGGGCACCTACCTAACTAACCTATACTGCGGCAACCTACCTAACTAACCTATACTGCGGGAGCCTACCTATCTAACCTATACTGCGGGAACCTACCTATCTAACCTATACTGCAGGAAACCTACCTAACTAACCTATATTGCGGGAACCTACCTATCTAACCTAAACTGCAGGAACCTACCTATCTAACCCATACTGGGAGAACCTACCTATCTAACCCAGACTGGGGTAATCTACCTATCTAACCCATACTGGGGGAACCTACCTATCTAACCTATACTGCGGGCACCTACCTATCTAAACTATACTGTGGGCACCTACCTATCTTAACCATACTGGTGGCAACTATATGGGCTACCCTATACTGGAGGCACCTACGTAGCTAACCTATACTGCAGGCACCTACCTATGTAACCTATACTGGGGGCAACTACCTATCTAACCTATAATAGGGGCAACTATACAGGCTACCTTATACTGGAGGCTCCTACGTAGCTAACCTATACTGCGGGCACCTATGCATGGCTCCATGGGGGGGAGGCGGGGAGGGGGCAATTTTTACACCCTCGCCCTGGGTGAAATTTAGCCTAGAAACTGCCCTGTGCTCATATGACTGACCTATAACCCAGCCCTAACACCTGCGGAAACTCCTGCCTAAACAAACTACAAAACCCTGCAGGTAGATGTAGCAGACAACCTGGTAAATAGCAATCACCAAACACAGCAAAGTAATGCAAAACACAGTGTACTTGAATAGTCACCTGAGGCTTATGGGCTGAGGCAATCCAGACAAGAGTGTAATCACAATACAGATGCGTGGTCAATCAGGCCGGAATTAGGGCAGGCAGCGTTCATGCAAAAAGTCCTTTTATCAATCCGAGGTTGGCAACAGGAAATCCAATAGAGATGCGTGGTCAGGTACAAGCCGGGTCCATAACAGGTGATCAGAAGAAGCAAAGTCAGGTGCAAGCCGGGTCAGTAACAGGTAATCCAATCTGCAAGAAGCTTGGTCAAGAGACAGACAGAAGTCCGCAGCAAAACAAAACACTTGGTGTGAGCGCAATCTCAGCTACAAACCCAGCATAGGCTATCACGGGTGAAGACTGAGGGCGCTCACCTTTCTCTTACACAAGGACTAATCAATGAAAAGTAACGGAATCCAAAATGGCTAATCATTCTGCGGCGTGTCAGCAAGCCAGCTGACACGCCAGGACGCATGCTGCTAGTGTTTACAGCAGCGGAGGGCATACTGAGGACGCGTCCGCCGCTTGGCCAATAGGGAAGGAGCGCCATGTGCTCCACTGACATCAGAGCTTCGTCGAGACCCAGAGGCTTGTGCCTCAGGGTGGGTCTCTGCGTCCCGCCGTCATATGTGGCAAGGTTTTACATTCATCCTCTGCTGTTCCAATTTATGACATGGTCCCTTTATGTAGGCAACCAAAAGACCCATACCAACGCTAGTCTAAACTCTGCCTTCAATCGCTGGTCAGACTAGCATGGGTACAGTGGCTGCATAATGATCACTAAAGATCCGGCATGGTGGATCTCTAGCAATGCCTGAGCACCACACGACACCATTGTTTCTGTTGCTCCCCCACCCGCTAAAAACTGCTCCATCACATGCGCCAGAGGCTGATGATGCATATGTACAGTGTAGTGCGTGCTCTGTCGCCCTGCAGGGTCGGTATCCTATCCCTTGGGAGACAGAGATCTAGCAGATCTTTGGTAGGTGAGTATGTAGTTTCAGAAGTACTGCCAGGCTTAAAAAGAAAACATATGTTTCACGATCTGTGTTTACTTTATTGGCCTCAACTCATAAAAGGCTGTGCGATATAAAAAAAAGTCTGGATGTTAAAATACCGCTTTCGGTATTTTAGACTTTTGTGTGCTAATTCATAAAAATGTTCACCGGTGCGGTAGAAGTTCGGTAATTTACTGACAAAAACTTGTTTGGTAACAGTAGAGCAGTGTGGAGATGTCTGTTTTGGTCTGTGCTGTTCTGTGCAGTGAGGGGCCATTACAATAGTAAGAGGCATCCCGGCATCCCTTTAGAATGTACGTTTGTTATACTGCCTCTGCTCGCTCTGAATCTGTCTATTAGTCTTTTGTTTAACATTTTATTTAATTGCCACAGCTTAGAACTTCCAGGAGACATTACACATGCCATGCTTAGGTGATTTCCCCACTAGCTCCTCCGCATCTTCAGACAGGAACCTGAGGGGTCAAACAGCCACAGGGGAAGCCTCTTTTGTTCCGATCTCTCAGCTCGCTGCCTGGGGGGTAGAAAAGCTTGCCCCCCCCCTTCCACAGTCTTTGCAGTGATCTCCACACCAGAGGTGCCGGTAAAATTTCTGGACTTTGCCGCATGTTGTAGTCTTTATGAATTGACATTTACTGACATTTGTTGAGGTATTTACTGCACAAGTCGGTAATTTACCTCACTGCTTGGGAATTTCAGTTTTTCATGCAACGGTAACAGCCTTTATGAATTGACATTTTCCTAAGTGCTCGGTAAAGTCAGCTGTTTTCCGCATTACCGTAGATGCTTTATGAATCGAGGCCATTGTGTGTAAGATGCGGTTCACTTTAAAGGCCTATTTTTAATTTGAGACTTTAGTTGGCCAAAACCATTGTTTATAGTGTTTCAAACAGCACTGGAGAAGCAGGATGCTCCCCGTTACATGAAGGGACAGAGCAATCAATACCTGACTATATAAACTGCTTGTGTGCATCTACATGTAAGCTATGACTTAGGAGCCATGTCTGATCCGATACACGTGAGCTTTTTTAGCTGTGTGTTCTCAGATGTCACTATAAAGATTGGACTTTTAATCAACCACACAGTGCTATTTTTTCTCTACAGGTCTATGTTAATGTCTGCCCCTCAAAAACATTAGCACTAAAATATCCCATCTAGGTTCTCAACACATGGTACATGTAACCCAGGGTACATTGTTAGCAGTGTTAGAACCCACCTCGGGTTCTCTTTAAGCCACTCCCCTGATCACGCCCCCGTCACACCCCTAGTCACACATATCATAAAGATTTCATAAGAAAAATATGTTGTTTATAATTGAAACCACACTGGTTCTTTCTATTCTGGTTCATTTCCCTTCAAATTAACATTTTAAAATTAGTAATATATCAATTTAAAGGATGGAAATAAAGTTTAGAGTCAAACACATTTTTTAGTAGAGAAATATATATATTTACATAGAAAGAGGGACAAAGTCCTGAAAGAGCGACACATGAGGAGGAAAGAGGGACAGGGGGACAGGGCTCCCAAAGATGGGCTGTCCATCCAAAAGAGGGACAGTTGGGAGCTATGGAACTTCCTAACCTTTAAACAAAAACATTTCTTTGTTATAGCTGAAACAAATCCTAAAATAATGCACTGTTTCTACTTCCTGATTCATGGACGTTTCAAATGAGCGTATCTGCCATCTCTGCCGTGGCAGTCATGTGACACGGGGAGAGAGCAAATTACAACTTGTGATTAGACACAAATAAGGCAGAATTAAACAGGCTAAACTGTCTAAATACATACAGGGTGCATTTCTCTCTGTCTTTCTTCTGTCCTGTGCAAGAGTTCAGGTCCACTTTAAGAACAGGAGTGCCGGGGGTGGGGTGGCCGACAGATCTCTGATCATTTCACATTGAAAAATCTCATACACACGACTTCAAAATTGCTGGTAAATGTAATATCTGTGAAGTGACCCGGCTTCTGGTGGAGTAAATATTGTTGCATTTTCGCTGCCCTATCAAATGCTTATCAGTCTTGTTACTTGCAGTGCTGCCAGTACCTGATATGGTCCACAAATATACAATCTAAGATCAGGTGCTTATTCTGAACTTCAGACTCCTAATGGCACTTTATACAATTTACCAGCAGTCTCACACTGAATAAACGCGCCTCCTACTTTTAATAATCACAATCATCTGGGCATTTTCTTATTTACACTGTTTCATAAGTTATGTTTACTTTATTCTTGTGACCAATCTGTCACGGGTACAGAAAGCATTTAAGGTGACAGGGGACTTTATTGTACTGACCCTCATGATGGATGATGGCTATTGATGTAGTACCCGGGGGTGGGAGGAGGTGAGTGGGTGAGAGGCAAAGCCGATTTGTGAGGTCATGTGATGTGTTATGATACCCGAAGTGACATGTGACATGATGAGATAGAAATGTGTATGTACAGTGCCTAGCACACAAATAACTATGCTGTGTTCCTTTTTTTCTTTCTCTGCCTGAAAGAGTTAAATATCAGGTATGTAAGTGGCAGGGCCGACGCTACCATAGAGGCAAAGGAGGCAACTGCCCCAGGGCCCCAGAGCTTGTAGGGGCCCCCAGTGGCTACAAGAGGAAAAACATTTTTTCAAATCGACTTATAGTTTTTGAGAAAATCGATTTTAAAGTTTCAAAGGAAAAAAAATACACATTTAAAAACCTGCTTTAATGGTTAATAGCAAATCCACCTTAAATGCTAGAAACCCTAAATTTGCAGTATATGTTAAGGAAATCATTGGGAATAAAAGGAAAAAACAATTTTTCAAAAAGACCTTATAGTTTTTGAGAAAATCGATTTTAAAGTTCCGAAGGAAAAAAGTATACTTTTAAATGCGGTGAATGTCACTTTTAGTAGCAAACCTAACGGTAGTATAATTTTACATACATCAAAAGAAAGAGCAATACATTTCCTGACGGGGTTTCCAGGGGGCCCATACGCAGCCGCAGCGCTTTGGCCAGGGATCGCTATACAGCCGCAATATGGCTGTATGATGATCCCTGACATTTTTTCCTGTTTTCCCCAAAAAATTTTTATGTTTAGAGTGTGGGAATTAAAAAAAAAAAATTATGTGGGGTCCCCCCTCCTGAAACCTTTTAACCCCTTGTCCCCATGCAGGCTGGGGTAGCCAAAATGTGGAGTCCAACCGATTGGGGCTTCACACCTGACTAGAACAGCTGCGAAAAAGGTCCCTTAATGCCGATTTTTGTTCTGGGGTATCTGTTGGGGGGGCCCCCAGGTTTATTTTGCCCTGGGGCCCCATTGTTGCCTAAACCGGCCCTGACGGAGCCTCTCCAGCCTATGCCTCGGCCCGGCCCTGCATCTACAGCATTCCCAATATCCATATTAGCATTCACTACCTCATAAAAGCTGAGCATGTTAGTCAAACAGGACCTGTCTTTAGTAAACCCATGTTGATGCTGAGAAATAAGATTATTTCTACTATGAAGTCATGTGTAGTATCTCTTGGTAACCCGTCAAATAGTTTGCATACAACTGATGTTAAGCTTACAGGTCTATAATTTCCTGGATCTGATTTTTTGCCCTTCTTAAATAATGGGAAAACGTGGGCTGTATGCCAATCCACTGGGAATCTGCCAGTTGAAAGAGAGTCACAAAAGATAAGATAAAGGGGTTTATCTTAGAGTGACCAGACGTCCCGGATTGCCCGGGACACGTCCCGGATTCGGAGTCCGCTGTTCCAGGCTTAATGAGGTCCCGGGAAACGTCCCGCTTTCAGCAGCGGGACGTCCCGGCCTCGGGACTCTGGCCACTCTATCCTTATGAACTGGCAGCGGCGTCTATAGACGCCGTGCCAGTTCATTGCCCGCAGCCCCGCTCCAGCCTCCTCTTCCGGTGTCTGTTCCGACACCGGCAGGCGAGCAGGGCTACGGCAAGATGGCTGCCGAAGCCCTGTACTGGAGACTATTTGTGTCTCCAGTACAGGGCTTCGGGCGCCATCTTGCCGTAGCCCTGTCAGCGCGGGAGACGAGCAGGAGGAGGAAGGAGGTCCCGGGAGCAGCGCGCCAGAGGATGGAGACTTCTGCCAGGTGAGTAAATGCTTTCTTTTCCATGTGAAATGTTTGCCCGCATTGCATTTCTTTTCTGGTGAAATGTTTGCCCGCATTGCGTTTCTTTTCTGGTGAAATGTTTGCCCGCATTGCGTTTTTTTTTCCAGGTGAAATGTATGCCCGCATTGCGTTTCTTTTCTGGTGAAATGTTTGCCCGCATTGCATTTCTTTTCTGGTGAAATGTTTGCCCGCATTGTGTTTCTTTTCCAGGTGAAATGTTTGCCCGCATTGCGTTTTTTTTCCAGGTGAAATGTATGCCCGCATTGCGTTTCTTTTCTGGTGAAATGTTTGCCCGCATTGCGTTTCTTTTCTGGTGAAATGTTTGCCCGCATTGCGTTTCTCTTCCAGGTGAAATGTTTGCCCGCATTGCGTTTCTTTTTCAGGTGAAATGTTTGCCCGCATTGCGTTTCTTTTCTGGTGAAATGTTTGCCCGCATTGCGTTTCTTTTCTGGTGAAATGTTTGCCCGCATTGCATTTACTTTCTAGTGAAATGTTTGCCCGCATTGCGTTTCTTTTCTGGGGAAATGTTTGCCCGCATTGCGTTAATTTTCTAATGAAAAGTTTGCTCGCATTGCAGTAATTTTCTGGTGAAATGTTTGCCCGCATTGCAGTAATTTTCTGGTGAAATGTTTGCCCGCATTGCGTTTATTTTGTACTGACATGTTGCCCGCATTGCGTTTATTTTGTACTGACATGTTTGCCCGCATTGCGTTTTTATTTTGAACTGACATGTTGCCCACATTGCGTTTATTTTGTACTGACATGGTTGCCCGCATTGCGTTTTTGTACTGACATGTTTGCCCGCATTGCGTTTATTTTGTACTGACATGGTTGCCCGCATTGCGTTTATTTTGTACTGACATGGTTGCCCGCATTGCGTTTATTTTGTACTGACATGTTTGCCCGCATTGCGTTTATTTTGTACTGACATGTTGCCCGCATTGCATTTATTTTATACTGACATGTTGCCCGCATTGCGTTTATTTTGTGCTGACATGTTGCCCATTGCATTTAGTTTCTGGTGTCCGGGGTAACTGTTACTGCATTTATTATTTAATGGTCATAGATGGCTATGTTTGCTGCTTTGTGGTTACGGTATACTATTAGCATCACACAGTTTCTGCACACCCATAATGCAAAGTCTCGTTTGTCCACATCATGGCATAAACACTGCTTTCTTATGCCTCGCTGTTACATCATTACGTTAGCTCCGCCCATACAATGTCATGGCCACGCCCATTTTTCGCCACGGCAGCCCCTCCCCCCCGGTCTTCATCGCTGTGCGCTCCTCAGTCCTCCCCACTTGTCGCCGCGGCGCGCTACACTCCCAACCCCTCCCTGTCCCAGGTTGGACCCACAAAAATCTGGTCACTCTATTTATCTATAACTGAACTTAATTCCCTTAGGACCCGAGGATGCATGCCATCCGGGCCAGGTGCCTTGTCTATTTTTAATTTATTTAGTCTTGCCTTCACTTCTTCCTGCGTTAAGTATTTAATATTACAGTTAGAAGATTGAGACTCTTCTGCCTCTGTAATTTGCAACAGTGCTGTTTCCTTTGTGAAGACAGAAGCAAAGAAAGCATTTAATAACTCTGCCTTACCTTGGTCATCCACCATTGAGTTCCCACCCTCATCCTTTAGGAGTCCTATACAGTCAACCTTTCTTTTTTTAGAGTTGATGTACCGTATATACTCGCATACAAGCCGAATTTTTGACCCCCAAAAAGGGGGTCAAAAGTTGGGGGGTCGGCTTGTATGCGAGTCTTCCCTGGTGGTCTAGTGGTGGGTGGTGGGTGGTCCGCGCCCCGCTCCCCCCGCGTCCGCCGCTGCTATTACCTGCTTAGGCATAGTGTTGGGCAAACAGTGTTCGCCACTGTTCGGGTTCTGCAGAACATCACCCTGTTCGGGTGATGTTCGGGTTCGGCCGAACACCTGATGGTGTTCGGCCAAACTGTTCGGCCATATGGCCGAACTAAGAGCGCATGGCCGAACGTTACCCGAACGTTCGGCTAGCGCTGTGATTGGCCGAACGGGTCACGTGTAGTGTTGGGCGAACATCTAGATGTTCGGGTTCGGGCCGAACATGGCCGAACTCCGAACATAATGGAAGTCAATGGGGACCCGAACTTTCGTGCTTTGTAAAGCCTCCTTACATGCTACATACCCCAAATTTACAGGGTATGTGCACCTTGGGAGTGGGTACAAGAGGAAAAAAAAATTAGCAAAAAGAGCTTATAGTTTTTGAGAAAATCGATTTTAAAGTTTCAAAGGGAAAACTGTCTTTTAAATGCGGGAAATGTCTGTTTTCTTTGCACAGGTAACATGCTTTTTGTCGGCATGCAGTCATAAATGTAATACATATAAGAGGTTCCAGGAAAAGGGACCGGTAACGCTAACCCAGCAGCAGCACACGTGATGGAACAAGAGGAGGGTGGCGCAGGAGGAGAAGGCCACGCTTTGAGACACAACAACCCAGGCCTTGCATGAGGACAAGAAGCGTGCGGATAGCAATTTGCATTTTGTCGCCATGCAGTCATAAATGTAATACAGATGAGAGGTTCAATAAACAGGGACCGGAAACGCTAACCCATCACAGATGTTCATTGTTCATGTTACTTGGTTGGGGTCCGGGAGTGTTGCGTAGTCGTTTCCAATCCAGGATTGATTCATTTTAATTTGAGTCAGACGGTCTGCATTTTCTGTGGAGAGGCGGATACGCCGCCGATCTGTGACGATGCCTCCGGCAGCACTGAAACAGCGTTCCGACATAACGCTGGCTGCCGGGCAAGCCAGCACCTCTATTGCGTACATTGCCAGTTTGTGCCAGGTGTCTAGCTTCGATACCCAATAGTTGAAGGGTGCAGATGGATTGTTCAACACAGCTACGCCATCTGACATGTAGTCCTTGACCATCTTCTCCAGGCGATCGGTGTTGGAGGTGGATCTGCACGCTTGCTGTTCTGTGTGCTGCTGCATGGGTGTCAGAAAATTTTCCCACTCCAAGGACACTGCCGATACCATTCCCTTTTGGGCACTAGCTGCGGCTTGTGTTGTTTGCTGCCCTCCTGGTCGTCCTGGGTTTGCGGAAGTCAGTCTGTCGGCGTACAACTGGCTAGAGGAGGGGGAGGATGTCAATCTCCTCTCTAAAGTCTCCACAAGGGCCTGCTGGTATTCTTCCATTTTGACCTGTCTGGCTCTTTCTTCAAGCAGTTTTGGAACATTGTGTTTGTACCGTGGATCCAGAAGGGTATAAACCCAGTAATTGGTGTTGTCCAGAATGCGCACAATGCGTGGGTCGCGTTCAATGCAGTCCTAGGCCGAAGAGGTCATAGCCTAGGGTCACAAAACCTGTTTATTGGGCAATTTCAATGGTGGCGAGTCTGACGTACATAAATCGCAGCAATGGCCGTTAGCAACGTCTGAATCTCATGAAATGTCTCATGCAGGTAGAAGACATATTGTTAGACTTGGGCTCCAAAGATGGGTTCCCTACATCTCTGCAAACCAGAGTTACAGGGCTCCAAATTTGGTAAAATCCCCCATAGGCTTTCATTGGGCCTCCTATTTACAGTTCCAAAATCTCACATCTTTTCAAAGGGCAATTACTCAGCAGTGGCAAATTTTCTAGCATTGTAGGGACCCTTAGGGGGAACATGACTGGTGAGTTTCGGGCCCCTAGGCCAAAGAGGTCATAGCCTAGGGTCACAAAAACCTGTTTATTGGGGCTATTTCAATGGTAGTGATGGTGACGTACATAAATCGCAGCAATGGCCGTTAGCAAAGTCTGAATCTCACGAAATGTCTCATGCAGGTAGAAGACATATTGTTAGACTTGGATTCCAAAGATGGGGTCCCTACATCTCTGCAAACCAGAGTTACAGGGGTCCAAAATTGGTAAAATCCCCCATAGGATTTCATTGGCTCCCTATTTCACTTTCCAAAATCTCACATCTTTTCAAAGGGCAATGGCTCAGCAGTACCAAATTTTCTAGCATTGTAGGGACCCTTAGGGGGAACATGACTGGTGAGTTTCGGGCCCCTAGGCCGAAGAGGTCATAGCCTAGGGTCACAAAAACCTGTTTATTTGGGCTATTTCAATGGTAGTGATGGTGGCGTACATAAATCTCAGCCATGGCCGTTAGCAACGTCTGAATCTCACGAAATGTCTCATGCAGGTAGAAGACATATTGTTAGACTTAGATTCCAAAGATGGGGTCCCTACATCTCTGCAAACCAGAGTTAGGCCTCTTGCACACTGCAAGCAAATCAGATTCAGATTCAGATTTTTAATCTGTTTTTACATCCGATTCCGATTCAGATTTTTAATCTTAACTGCATGCTGCGTTTTTTGATCCGTTTTTCTGTTGAATGTATTCAAGGAAAATCGGAAACGGAATCGGAATCGGAATCGGAAACGGAATCGGAATCGGAATCGGAAAACGGATTTGCAGTGTGCAGGGAGCCTTACAGGGGTCCAAAATTGGTCAAATCCCCCATAGGCTTTCATTGGGCCTCCTATTTACCGTTCCAAAATCTCACACCATTTCAAAGGGCAATGGCTCAGCAGTGGCAAAACTCACCAGTCATGTTCCCCCTAAGGGTCCCTACAATGCTAGAAAATTTGGTACTGCTGAGCCATTGCCCTTTGAAAAGATGTGAGATTTTGGAAAGTGAAATAGGGAGCCAATGAAATCCTATGGGGGATTTTACCAATTTTGGACCCCTGTAACTCTGGTTTGCAGAGATGTAGGGACCCCATCTTTGGAATCCAAGTCTAACAATATGTCTTCTACCTGCATGAGACATTTCGTGAGATTCAGACTTTGCTAACGGCCATTGCTGCGATTTATGTACGTCACCATCACTACCATTGAAATAGCCCCAATAAACAGGTTTTTGTGACCCTAGGCTATGACCTCTTCGGCCTAGGGGCCCGAAACTCACCAGTCATGTTCTCCCTAAGGGTCCCTACAATGCTAGAAAATTTGGTACTGCTGAGCCATTGCCCTTTGAAAAGATGTGAGATTTTGGAAAGTGAAATAGGGAGCCAATGAAATCCTATGGGGGATTTTACCAATTTTGGACCCCTGTAACTCTGGTTTGCAGAGATGTAGGGACCCCATCTTTGGAATCCAAGTCTAACAATATGTCTTCTACCTGCATGAGACATTTCGTGAGATTTAGACTTTGCTAACGGCCATTGCTGCGATTTATGTACGTCACCATCACTACCATTGAAATAGCCCCAATAAACAGGTTTTTGTGACCCTAGGCTATGACCTCTTCGGCCTAGGGGCCCGAAACTCACCAGTCATGTTCCCCCTAAGGGTCCCTACAATGCTAGAAAATTTGGTACTGCTGAGCCATTGCCCTTTGAAAAGATGTGAGATTTTGGAAAGTGAAATAGGGAGCCAATGAAATCCTATGGGGGATTTTACCAATTTTGGACCCCTGTAACTCTGGTTTGCAGAGATGTAGGGACCCCATCTTTGGAATCCAAGTCTAACAATATGTCTTCTACCTGCATGAGACATTTCGTGAGATTCAGACTTTGCTAACGGCCATTGCTGCGATTTATGTACGTCACCATCACTACCATTGAAATAGCCCCAATAAACAGGTTTTTGTGACCCTAGGCTATGACCTCTTCGGCCTAGGGGCCCGAGACTCACCAGTCATGTTCCCCCTAAGGGTCCCTACAATGCTAGAAAATTTGGTACTGCTGAGCCATTGCCCTTTGAAAAGATGTGAGATTTTGGAAAGTGAAATAGGGAGCCAATGAAATCCTATGGGGGATTTTACCAATTTTGGACCCCTGTAACTCTGGTTTGCAGAGATGTAGGGACCCCATCTTTGGAATCCAAGTCTAACAATATGTCTTCTACCTGCATGAGACATTTCGTGAGATTCAGACTTTGCTAACGGCCATTGCTGCGATTTATGTACGTCACCATCACTACCATTGAAATAGCCCCAATAAACAGGTTTTTGTGACCCTAGGCTATGACCTCTTCGGCCTAGGGGCCCGAAACTCACCAGTCATGTTCCCCCTAAGGGTCCCTACAATGCTAGAAAATTTGGTACTGCTGAGCCATTGCCCTTTGAAAAGATGTGAGATTTTGGAAAGTGAAATAGGGAGCCAATGAAATCCTATGGGGGATTTTACCAATTTTGGACCCCTGTAACTCTGGTTTGCAGAGATGTAGGGACCCCATCTTTGGAATCCAAGTCTAACAATATGCCTTCTACCTGCATGAGACATTTCGTGAGATTCAGACTTTGCTAACGGCCATTGCTGCGATTTATGTACGTCACCATCACTACCATTGAAATAGCCCCAATAAACAGGTTTTTGTGACCCTAGGCTATGACCTCTTCGGCCTAGGGGCCCGAAACTCACCAGTCATGTTCCCCCTAAGGGTCCCTACAATGCTAGAAAATTTGGTACTGCTGAGCCATTGCCCTTTGAAAAGATGTGAGATTTTGGAAAGTGAAATAGGGAGCCAATGAAATCCTATGGGGGATTTTACCAATTTTGGACCCCTGTAACTCTGGTTTGCAGAGATGTAGGGACCCCATCTTTGGAATCCAAGTCTAACAATATGTCTTCTACCTGCATGAGACATTTCGTGAGATTCAGACTTTGCTAACGGCCATTGCTGTGATTTATGTACGTCACCATCACTACCATTGAAATAGCCCCAATAAACAGGTTTTTGTGACCCTAGGCTATGACCTCTTCGGCCTAGGGGCCCGAAACTCACCAGTCATGTTCCCCCTAAGGGTCCCTACAATGCTAGAAAATTTGGTACTGCTGAGCCATTGCCCTTTGAAAAGATGTGAGATTTTGGAAAGTGAAATAGGGAGCCAATGAAATCCTATGGGGGATTTTACCAATTTTGGACCCCTGTAACTCTGGTTTGCAGAGATGTAGGGACCCCATCTTTGGAATCCAAGTCTAACAATATGCCTTCTACCTGCATGAGACATTTCGTGAGATTCAGACTTTGCTAACGGCCATTGCTGTGATTTATGTACGTCACCATCACTACCATTGAAATAGCCCCAATAAACAGGTTTTTGTGACCCTAGGCTATGACCTCTTCGGCCTAGGGGCCCGAAACTCACCAGTCATGTTCCCCCTAAGGGTCCCTACAATGCTAGAAAATTTGGTACTGCTGAGCCATTGCCCTTTGAAAAGATGTGAGATTTTGGAAAGTGAAATAGGGAGCCAATGAAATCCTATGGGGGATTTTACCAATTTTGGACCCCTGTAACTCTGGTTTGCAGAGATGTAGGGACCCCATCTTTGGAATCCAAGTCTAACAATATGTCTTCTACCTGCATGAGACATTTCGTGAGATTCAGACTTTGCTAACGGCCATTGCTGCGATTTATGTACGTCACCATCACTACCATTGAAATAGCCCCAATAAACAGGTTTTTGTGACCCTAGGCTATGACCTCTTTGGCCTAGGGGCCCGAAACTCACCAGTCATGTTCCCCCTAAGGGTCCCTACAATGCTAGAAAATTTGCCACTGCTGAGTAATTGCCCTTTGAAAAGATGTGAGATTTTGGAACTGTAAATAGGAGGCCCAATGAAAGCCTATGGGGGATTTTACCAAATTTGGAGCCCTGTAACTCTGGTTTGCAGAGATGTAGGGAACCCATCTTTGGAGCCCAAGTCTAACAATATGTCTTCTACCTGCATGAGACATTTCATGAGATTCAGACGTTGCTAACGGCCATTGCTGCGATTTATGTACGTCAGACTCGCCACCATTGAAATTGCCCAATAAACAGGTTTTGTAACCCTAGGCTATGACCTCTTCGGCCTAGGACTGCATTGAACGCGACCCACGCATTGTGCGCATTCTGGACAACACCAATTACTGGGTTTATACCCTTCTGGATCCACGGTACAAACACAATGTTCCAAAACTGCTTGAAGAAAGAGCCAGACAGGTCAAAATGGAAGAATACCAGCAGGCCCTTGTGGAGACTTTAGAGAGGAGATTGACATCCTCCCCCTCCTCTAGCCAGTTGTACGCCGACAGACTGACTTCCGCAAACCCAGGACGACCAGGAGGGCAGCAAACAACACAAGCCGCAGCTAGTGCCCAAAAGGGAATGGTATCGGCAGTGTCCTTGGAGTGGGAAAATTTTCTGACACCCATGCAGCAGCACACAGAACAGCAAGCGTGCAGATCCACCTCCAACACCGATCGCCTGGAGAAGATGGTCAAGGACTACATGTCAGATGGCGTAGCTGTGTTGAACAATCCATCTGCACCCTTCAACTATTGGGTATCGAAGCTAGACACCTGGCACAAACTGGCAATGTACGCAATAGAGGTGCTGGCTTGCCCGGCAGCCAGCGTTATGTCGGAACGCTGTTTCAGTGCTGCCGGAGGCATCGTCACAGATCGGCGGCGTATCCGCCTCTCCACAGAAAATGCAGACCGTCTGACTCAAATTAAAATGAATCAATCCTGGATTGGAAACGACTACGCAACACTCCCGGACCCCAACCAAGTAACATGAACAATGAACATCTGTGATGGGTTAGCGTTTCCGGTCCCTGTTTATTGAACCTCTCATCTGTATTACATTTATGACTACATGGCGACAAAATGCAAATTGCTATCCGCACGCTTCTTGTCCTCATGCAAGGCCTGGGTTGTTGTGTCTCAAAGCGTGGCCTTCTCCTCCTGCGCCACCCTCCTCTTGTTCCATCACGTGTGCTGCTGCTGGGTTAGCGTTACCGGTCCCTTTTCCTGGAACCTCTTATATGTATTACATTTATGACTGCATGCCGACAAAAAGCATGTTACCTGTGCAAAGAAAACAGACATTTCCCGCATTTAAAAGACAGTTTTCCCTTTGAAACTTTAAAATCGATTTTCTCAAAAACTATAAGCTCTTTTTGCTAAATTTTTTTTCCTCTTGTACCCACTCCCAAGGTGCACATACCCTGTAAATTTGGGGTATGTAGCATGTAAGGAGGCTTTACAAAGCACGAAAGTTCGGGTCCCCATTGACTTCCATTATGTTCGGAGTTCGGGTCGAACACCCGAACATCGCGGCCATGTTCGGCCTGTTCGGCCCGAACCCGAACATCTAGATGTTCGCCCAACACTACTTAGGCAGCGGCCGCTTCCTAATCCGCGTTCCCCTTCTGTTTCAGAGTGTATCACAGCAGCGCGCCCGGCGCTGCTGCTGTGACGATGCAGGGGGCAGGAAAGAGCGGTTCCCCTGGTAACGGCGATACAGATCGCCGCTATAGGGAGCCGCGCTCTTTCCTGCACTCTGCCTCGTCACAGCAGCAGCGCCGGGCGCGCTGCTGTGATACACTCTGAAACAGAAGGGGAACGCGGATTAGGAAGCGGCCGCTGCCTAAGCAGGTAATAGCAGCGGCGGCCGCGGGGGGAGGGGGGAGCACTACCTACCTATGCTGGGCACTATACTGGCTAAACTGTGCACTATACTGGCTAAACTGGGCACTATACTGGCTAAACTGGGCACTTTACTAGCCATACTGGGGCACTATACTAGCCAAACTGGGCACTATGCTAGCTAAACTGGGCACTATACTAGCTAAACTGGGCACTATACTAGCTAAACTGGGCACTATACTAGCTATACTGAGGCACTACCTACCCATACTGGGCGCTATACTGGGCACTATACTGGCTAAACTGGGCACTTTACTAGCCATACTGGGGCACTATACTAGCCATACTGGGGCACTATACTAGCCATACTGGGGCACTTTACTAGCTAAACTGGGCACTATACTAGCTAAACTGGGCACTATACTAGCTAAACTGAGGCACTACCTACCCATACTGGGCGCTATACTGGGCACTATACTGGCTATACTGGGCACTATACTGGCTATACTGGGCACTATACTAGCTATACTGGACACTACCTACCTATACTGGGCACTATACTAGCTATACTGGGACACACTGGGGGGCTGCACCAATCCAGCATTTCCTACCCCCGGCTTATATGGGGGTCAATCATTTTTCCCTGGTTTTTCAGGGAAAAGTTGGGGGGTCGGCTTATATGCGGGTCGGCTTATATGCGAGTATATACGGTACTTTTAAAACTTTTTGGGGTTAGATTTGATATCCCTAGCGATTTGATTTTCAGCTTCGATCTTTGCCAGCCTAATTTCTTTTTTACAATTTTTATTGCACTCCTTATAATTGCTTAGTGCAGCCTCGGTCCCCTCCTGTTTTAGGACCTTATAGGCATTATTTTTCCTCTTCATTTTTCCCTAACCTTTCTATTCATCCATAGAGGCCTTTTTTTTTATTCCTAGACATTTTGTTTCCATATGGGATATACATACTACAATATTGATTGAGAATAAGTTTAAAAGCTTGCCATTTCCCTTCAGTGTCCTCCCCTTGTAGTACATTATCCCAGTTCACCAAACTTAGTGCCTGCCTAATTTGATTGAACTTTGCTTTTCTAAAATTCAAAGTTTTAGTGGTCCCGCTGCCCCGTGGCCTATCAGTCACCAGATCAAACGTTATCATGTTGTGATCACTATTTCCCAAATGTTCTTGAACCTGCACATTTGATACATTATCTGGTCTATTAGAAATGATCAGATCCAGTAACGCATTCCCCCTAGTTGGTTCCGTTACCATTTGAGTCAAGTAATTGTCCTGTAGTGCTGCAGAAATCTGCTGCTTTTACCAGAATGGGTAGCCTCAATACTCCAGTCAATGTCTGGAAAGTTGAAGTCGCCCATAACTATGACCTCATTTTTACTTGCAGCTTTTTCAATCTGCTGTAGTAATCGCAGTTCTGCAGCTTCATTAATATGAGGTGGTCTGTAGCATACCCCAATAAGCAATTGGCAACTTTTATTTCCACCATGAATATTTACCCAAACGGACTCCACTTCTTCGCAATCTTCTTCCATCTCATCATTGAGGACAGCTGTAAGAGAATTCTTAACAAAGAGACAAACCCCTCCACCTTTTTTCCCTGTTCTATCCCTCCTAAACACATCCTTTTAAATTAGCTATCCAGTCATGTCTTTCATCCATCCATGTCTCGGTTATTCCCACAATGTCATAGCCTTTGTCATTCAGAATGATCTCTAGTTCGTCTATTTTATTTGCAAGGCTCCGAGCATTGGTTACCATGCACTTTATATTTTTACCACCACATTTAGCAATTTTGTTTACATGAAATGGGCTACTTGAAGTTTTACCAACCTCCTTAATCTTTACACTGTCCTCACCCCCCTCTCCACCCCCCATAATGTTAGGCTCCCACTGTCTTTTTACCTTATCTTGTCTACATATTGAGACTTTATCCTCCCGCCTCCCCCCAGATCCTAGTTTAAAATCTCCTCCAACCGTTTAGCCATCTTCTCCCCCAATGCAGCTGCACCCTCCCCATTAAGGTGCAGCCCATCCCTGCTGTAGAACCTGTAGCCGACTGCAAAGTCTGCCCAGTTATCCAGGAACCCAAACCCTTCCTTCCTACACCAATTTCTCAGCCACATATTTAACTCCCTAAGCTCCCTCTGTCTCTCAGATGTAGCACGTGGCACTGGCAGTATTTCAGAGAACACCACCTTGGAGGTCCTTGCTTTAAGTTTATCTCCAAGTACCTGAAAATCATTTTTGAGGACCTTCCATCTCCCACTAACTTTGTCATTGGTGCCAATGTGTACCATGACAGCTGGGTCTTCCCCAGTCCCACCCAATAATCTGTCAATTCTATCCGCTACATGCCGAACCCGAGCACCCGGGAGGAAACAGACTGTACGGCATTCATGGTTTCTTCGATAGATTACCCTATCTGTGCGCCCAGGGCTGGTCCTGGACTTTCTGCTGCCTGAGGCAAAGATCGTGAAGGCGCCCCCCAACCCCCCCCCCCCGTGGCAATATAGCTAGCCTAGCCAGCCCAGGTTGCAAGTATGGTGCAGACCGTGCAGTTGGTGAAGCCTGCTGCTGCTGCCACCCTCCTGCATGTCCCCAACCCGACCCCTTTTATTATAGCAGGCAGCCAGTACAGACAGAGACAGACATCATCACATAGCATTATAGCAGAGAGAAAAAAATTACAGGATCATCATTTTACCATACACCAGTACCAGCCCCGTTTCTTGCCCCGTGCGGAGCGTGCCGCCGCCCGGGGCGCTGTTGGGAGGGGGGCGCTATAATGGAGGGGGAAGCCGGAGCCGCGGGGAGGGCAGCCCGACCTCTCCCTCCCTCTCCTCTCCCGGGCGCCCTCCGTGCTCCCCCCTCAGATGCAGAGTCCGTGAGCAGCAGGGAAGCGCTGTTTACAACTCACCGGCTGCCTGGCTCCAAGCGCTGCTCTCTCGCCGCTGGTCTCCTCTCTCTCTCTGTATACGTACTGATACACGCTGCTTCCTGTAGCCGGAAGCAGCGTGTATCAGTATGTATACAGAGAGAGGAGACCAGCGGCGAGAGAGCAGCGCTTGGAGCCAGGCAGCCGGTGAGTTGTAAACCGCGCTTC
Source organism: Hyperolius riggenbachi (assembly GCF_040937935.1). Lineage (NCBI taxonomy): Eukaryota > Metazoa > Chordata > Amphibia > Anura > Hyperoliidae > Hyperolius > Hyperolius riggenbachi. The sequence continues at coordinate 108,468,028 of NC_090648.1, read as the reverse complement.
CCTGCTGCTCACGGACTCTGCATCTGAGGGGGGAGCACGGAGGGCGCCCGGGAGAGGAGAGGGAGAGGTCGGGCTGCCCTCCCTGCGGCTCCCCCCTCCATTATTGGGGGCACCTACCTAATCTAACCTACGCTGGGGGGCAGCTGCTAATCTAACCTACGCTGGGGGGCACCTACCTATCTAACCTACACTGGGGGGCACCTACCTATCTAACCTACACTGGGGGCAGCTACCTAATCTAACCTACACTGGGGGGCACCTACCTATCTAACCTATACTGGGGGCAGCTACCTAATCTAACCTACGCTGGGGGGCAGCTGCTAATCTAACCTACGCTGGGGGGCAGCTGCTAATCTAACCTACGCTGGGGGGCAGCTGCTAATCTAACCTACACTGGGGGGCAGCTACCTATCTAACCTATACTGGGGGCAGCTACCTAATCTAACCTACACTGGGGGGCAGCTACCTATCTAACCTATACTGGGGGCAGCTACCTAATCTAACCTACGCTGGGGGGCAGCTGCTAATCTAACCTACGCTGGGGGGCAGCTGCTAATCTAACCTACGCTGGGGGGCAGCTGCTAATCTAACCTACACTGGGGGGCAGCTACCTATCTAACCTATACTGGGGGCAGCTACCTAATCTAACCTACACTGGGGGGCAGCTACCTATCTAACCTACACTGGGGGGCACCTACCTAATCTAACCTACGCTGGGGGGCACCTACCTAATCTAACCTACACTGGGGGGCAGCTACCTATCTAACCTACACTGGGGGGCAGCTACCTAATATAACCAACACTGGGGGGGGGCAGCTACCTATCTAACCAACACTGGGGGGGCAGCTACCTATCTAACCTACACTAAGGGGCACCTACCTAATCTAACCTACACTGGGGGGCACCTACCTAATCTAACCTATTCTGGGGGCACCTACCTAATCTAACCTACGCTGGGGGGCAGCTGCTAATCTAACCTACGCTGGGGGGCAGCTGCTAATCTAACCTACGCTGGGGGGCAGCTGCTAATCTAACCTACACTGGGGGGCAGCTACCTATCTAACCTATACTGGGGGCAGCTACCTAATCTAACCTACGCTGGGGGGCACCTACCTAATCTAACCTACACTGGGGGACAGCTACCTATCTAACCTACACTGGGGGGCAGCTACCTAATATAACCAACACTGGGGGGGGGGGGGGCAGCTACCTATCTAACCAACACTGGGGGGGCAGCTACCTATCTAACCTACACTAAGGGGCACCTACCTAATCTAACCTACACTGGGGGGCACCTACCTAATCTAACCTATTCTGGGGACACCTACCTAATCTAACCTACGCTGGGGGGCAGCTGCTAATCTAACCTACGCTGGGGGGCAGCTGCTAATCTAACCTACACTGGGGGGCAGCTACCTATCTAACCTATACTGGGGGCAGCTACCTAATCTAACCTACGCTGGGGGGCAGCTACCTATCTAACCTATACTGGGGGCAGCTACCTAATCTAACCTACGCTGGGGGGCAGCTACCTATCTAACCTACACTGGGGGGCACCTACCTAATCTAACCTACGCTGGGGGGCAGCTACCTATCTAACCTACACTGGGGGGCAGCTACCTAATATAACCAACACTGGGGGGGGGGCAGCTACCTATCTAACCTACACTGGGGGGCAGCTACCTAATCTAACCTATACTGGGGGGCACCTACCTAACCTATACTGGGGGGCACCTACCTAACCTATACTGGGGGGGCAGCTACCTTATCTAACCTATACTGGGGGGCAGCTACCTAATCTAACCTATTCTGGGGGGCACCTGTCTAATCTAGCCTATACTAGGGGGCACCTACCTAATCTAACCTATACTGAGAGGCACCTACCTATCTAACCTAGGGGGGGGGGGGCGCAATTTTTACACCCTCGCCCTGGGTGCATTTTAGCCTAGAAACTGCACTGACCAGTACCACTGACTTCTACCAGGAGTCATCATTGATGACTACTACACACTACCTTAACCTTATTATACTAAATAATAACTTATTAATAAAAAAATAAAAAGGAATGTACCTCTCTCATGCGCCCCTCTCTTTTTTGCCTCTGTTTTGTTTCTATCTTTCCTGTGTTACACTCAGGTGTCCCCTCTACAGTGCTTTCCCATGCCCTATTCTCCTGTGCATCTCTCCCTTTCTTCTGTACCTCTCTGATGCCACCTATCTCTTGTGTCCCCTTTCCAGTGCTTTTCTCATTTGCCCCCTTTCTCCTGTGCCCCTCTCTCCTGCCTCCCTTCTGTTCCCTTTCTCCCCTGACTCCCTTCTGTACCCTTTCTCCCCCCCTCTCCTGTGCACCGTCTCCTGTGCCTCCCTTATGTGCATCCTGTCCTTCCCTTCTGTGCCCTTTCCCCATGTTCCTCCCTTCTGTGGCCTCTCTTGTGCCTCCTTCTTTGCCCCTCTCTCTTGTGCCTCCCTTCTGTGGCCTCTCTCTTGTGCCTCCTTTGCAACTCTCTCCTGTGCCTCCCTTCTGTGTGTCCTCTCCCCTGTGCCTCCTTATTTGCCACTCTCTCTCCTGAGTCTCTCTGTCTTATGGCCCTCCTTGCAGTCACTGCCCTCCTCCCTCTCCATGTTTTGATCCCCACTCCCATGTCACCATCTTCCTGCTCCCACTTAGCCCCTTTCTTGTGCCCCCCCCCCCCCCCCTTTCATCTTCCTTTCGACTTTGTCATCCCCTTCATTGATTCCTGTTCCCTTTGCCAAGCCCCCCCCCCCCAATATGTCTTCAATATTGATTCCATCCCCACAGTACGCCCACCATTACTAATTCCCTACTGTACGTCCTCCATTACTGGTGCCTGCCTGAGGCAGCAAAGTGACTGACTCACTCACCGGGGATGGGGTCTAGCGGCGGCGAAAGGCGGGCGTCGGGCATCCAGCATGATCCATCCTGCACTGGCAGGCAGAGGACAGATGGCTGCGGCGGTGGGCATGCTCCATCCCGTGCTGGCGGGCAAGGCCAGTGAACAGCGGCGGCAGGCTCATCATCATCGTCACGGTCACGTCGGCGGCGCTCAGTGACCGTGTCTAGCACAATCAGGGGCAGCAGAGCGGGCGGCTGCTGCCGCCATCATCATCTAGCAGGCCGCAGCGACGTGCAGCCTTGGAGAGGCCGCAGAGCTCGGAGTCGTCGGACTCGGAGGCCGGCGGCATCATGTGGGTGGCACGTGGCAGCAGAACTGGCGGGCGGTGTACAGCCTAATGGGGGGCGGGTCCCAGCCAGAACACAGTCCGGGCGGACTCGGCGGAGGGTCACTCACGGTGTGTGCAGGCACGGAGGCACCACAGAGCAGCTGGACTTCACTGCAGAGTCTGCACTGCAGCCTGCACTCTCTCTCATCTCTTTCCAGTCAGGTTAGAAGGCGGCAAGAACCAGGCGCAGTCACTTTCTCTTTATGCCTGGTGCTGCCCCTCCACTTCCTGCTGCCTGAGGAACCCGCCTCACCCCGCCTCATGGGCAGGCCGGCCCTGTGTGTGCCTAATAATTGAATCCCCTACCACCAGTACCTGTCTAGCCTTAGCTGCACTCCTATTCCCTTTCTCGTTACAGCAGTCTGCCCCTTGGTTGCTAAGGAGCACATCCTGCTGCAGCATTGCTACTCCTGAATCATCCTCCCTAATATTACGCAAACAAGCATACTTATTAGTGAGGGACAACTCGGGACTAGCCTCCCTGCCACTTTTTCCCCTACCCCTTCTAACTGTGACCCAACTAGCGGCTACCTCTGCTTCTTGCTCCGGCTTTACTCCACCCACCTCATCTTCCCTGGTTCCATCCAGTGTCTGGATCGTGAGATCCAAGCTCATCTCCATGTTGTGTATGCGTCTCAGTGTTGCGAGATGCTTATTTAGCTCTGCGACTTCCGCCTCTAAGGGCCTGTACACACTGCTGCGCTTGCACTGCGCTTTTCAAATCGCATGCGCTTTTAAATCGCAAAGTGTTTTGAAAAATAATGAAAATCGTGGAGACCTGTACACACTGGGGCAATGCGCTTTTCCTATTCTCATGAAGGCTTGCAATTTAAAAATCGCATGCGATTTTAAAAGCGCAGCAGTGTGTACAGGCCCTAACTGAGCAACACGCACACACCCAGGGCAACAGTAAACACCCTCAATCAGCTGATCAAGGCATGCATACATGTTGCAGGATGTACACTGTACTGCATTGTCAACATGATGACTATTGTGTGGGGAAATTTAATTTAAAGTAAACTGTGGCGGTAAAAGATGAACCGGGAGAGTGAGTGAAGTTCGGGAGTGAGTGCAGCTGGGGTGGAAGAGGGGGAGGGGTGGAGGAGGGGGAGCGAGTAAAGTTGGGGTGGAGGAGGGGGAGTGAGTGAAGCTCGGGTGGAGTCCGCAAAACTTAAAGATTACACCACAACGTGCTAGCACATTCTAACCAGTGCCAAAAAAACGCAATATTGGTTGAAGGTTTTAGTGCTTACCTGCTTCCTCTCACCTCTCTCTTTGTGCCTGTGTTGTAACGCCTGTTTTTAACGCCTATGCCACTTGTGTCGAAGCCACTTAGTGAGCAAGCCACAGACTGAGCAAGCTCAGGTACTGAGTCCTGAAGCTGACCAAATACCTCCTGTTACAGCTAATCCCTCCCCCTAGCTAATTACCTGCCTGCTGCAAGCACACTAGAGGAAAAAAAAAATGTACTTTTAAAAACTTTTAAAAACTAACACTTGCTGCTAGATATCTGATGAACCGCAATGCACAAGCCACCAGATATCAAAGTAGCAAAACACAATTTACAAACAACAGCAATATAATATAATCAGAGCTCACAATTCCCAGCAGTGAAGTGAAACAGCCCTCCACCAAGATTAGCGCAGTTTAGGCTAGATAGGTAGGTTCCCGCAGTTTAGGTCAGTTAGGTAGGTTCACGCAGTTTAGGTCAGTTAGGTAGGTTCCCGCAGTTTAGGTCAGTTAGTTAGGTAGGTTCCCGCAGTTTAGGTCAGTTAGGTAGGTTCCCGCAGTTCAGGCTAGATAGGTAGGTTCCTGCAGTTTAGGCTAGTTAGGTAGGTTCCCGTAGTTTTTGGTCAGTTAGGTAGGTTCCCGCAGTTTAGGTCAGTTAGGTAGGTTCCCGCAGTTGTGTGGCAAGTTTGGGGAGCGGACATAATAGTTACAACTCACCTCCTTCCGCCGAACCCGCACTGCTTCAATGTCCTTCCTTTCCCGGCATCTGTCTCAGTAACAGCGCTCCCTGTGATGACACGCAATACGTCATCACAGGGGGCGCTGTTACCATGCGACGGACGCCGGGAGAGGAAAGACGTTGAAGCTGCGGGGGAATAGCTGGAGAAGGTGAGTTGTAACTATTATGTCTGTACCCCCGGCGCCCCCCTCCTGCCGCAAAATAAAGCGCCCCGGGCGATGGCACATGTCGCACGTCCATAGAAACGGGGCTGCATGAGCATACAGTCTGACCTATAGCAAGTAGCCAGACAAGCCTGCCAATAAACTTGCATACAACTATATTTAACTGAACACTTTACAATGCCTTTAGCATTAGTTGATCTTTTGAACACACAAAAAATAAAAGTTATTTCAGGTTTCAAAAGGTAACGTGTAATGTACAAGGCTCCACTGCCCCTCTGCATACTATACAGGATCGGGCCCTCACAATCTCCTGGGCCCACTCACAATGGGAAGGGGGGTTGGGGGGGGGGGGGGCATTGTTATGCAGGGTACCTTGTTAAATTATGGAGAACTAAAATCACCAGGGCTTGTATTACTGATCCTAAAGCAGAGGTCTCAAACTCATTTTACCTGGGGGCCGCAGGAGGCAGAGTCAGGATGAGGCTGGGCCGCATAAGGGAATCAATCAATCAGCAGATCCCGCCCAAACCCCCCTCCCCCCCCTTGCAGTGATTTTTATTTTAAAATCAAATTCACACTGAAGCAAACTATTTTGCCTATTTTACCTTATAGTTCGCTTTTATTATTATTATTTATTTATAAAGCGTCAACATATTCGGTGGCGCTGTACAATGTAAGAAAACAAACAAGGGATACATAATGATACAGACAATTATATACATCAAATATAAACACTGATACAAGATACAGCACTGCTGATTACAATTTGATTTAACATGATGACTAAAATGTATACATGTCTAACAGTGTGCACGCAATTAAATTAATAACAGTCCATGACACAAAAGGGTGAGAGCCCTGCCCGTGCGAGCTTACAATCTAAAGGAATGGAGTGGAAACAAGAGGTGGGGATGTATACAGTATATGTACAGGCAGTGCGTAATTAGGTTATTTAGTGGGTACATGGCCTAAGCTAGAGAATATGCTTGTCGGAAAAGGTGGGTTTTGAGGGAGCGTTTAAAGATTTCAAAGGTGGGAGAGTGGCGGATGTGTTGTGGAAGGGCATTCCAGAGGAGGGGTGAGGCACGTGAGAAGTCTTGTACACGTGAATGTGAGGAAGTAATTGTAGAAGAGGATAGAAGAAGCTCGTGTGCAGATCTGAGATTGCGGTTGGGTTGGTATTTGGAGACTAGTGAGGAGATGTACAGGGGAGAGAGATTGTGGAGAGCTTTGTAGGTTAGGGTTAAGAGTTTGAACTGAATACTTTCATTAATTGGTAGCCAGTGAAGAGCTTGACAGAGAGGGTCAGCAGAGGAAGAGCGAGAGGAGAGATGAATGAGTCGAGCAGCAGAGTTCAGTACAGAATTGAGCGGTGTTAGTCGGTTAGTTGGAAGTCCACCAAGCAATATATTGCAATAGTCCAATCGAGATATAATAAGAGCATGTACTAACATTTTGGTTGTGTCATGGGAGAGAAAAGGTCGGATACGTGCTATGTTTTTCAGTTGGAAATGGCAGGAGCTGGTTAGGGAGTTAATGTGAGGAGTAAATGAGAGAGAAGAATCAAATATTACCCCCAAGCACCGTGCTTTGGGAACTGATGTTATAGATGTGGTGTTAACATTTATTGTAATATCAGGCAAAGGGGTGGACAGGGATGGTGGAAAGACTATTAGTTCAGTTTTATTCATATTAAGTTTTAAGAAGCGAGAGGACATGAAAGAGGAAATAGCGGACAGGCAGTCAGGAACCCGTGTGAGGAGGGAGTTAAGGTCTGGGGCCGAGAGGTACAGTTGTGTATCGTCTGCATATAGGTGGTATTGGAAACCAAATGAGCTGATTAAGTTACCAAGACCGTGCATGTAGATGGAGAAGAGGAGGGGACCGAGGACAGAGCCTTGAGGTACCCCTACAGACAGAGGATGTGAAGAGGAGGCCTGATCTGAATAAGAAACAGTGAAAGACCTTCCAGAGAGGTAGGAAGATATCCAGGAGAGAGAGAGGTCCTTTATTCCTATAGATGAAAGGATCTGTAGGAGTAGAGTGTGGTCGACAGTGTCGAATGCTGATGACAGATCTAGAAGGATGAGTATGGAATAATAGCCTTTGGATTTAGCTGTGAGGAGATAATTAGCTACATTGGTGAGGGCTGTTTCTGTGGAGTGGTTTGGCCGGAAGCCAGATTGGAACTGATCAAGCAAGGAATTTGCAGATAAATACTGACTTAGTTCAGCATGAATGTGGCGTTCAAGTAATTTAGATGCAAATGGAAGAAGTGACACTGGGCGGTAGTTAGCAAGTTCGGAGGGGTCTAGAGATGTTTTTTTAAGTAGTGGTGTTACAACAGCCCTCTTAAATGAGGATGTAAAAATTCCGGTGGAGAGGGATAGGTTAACCACCTTAGCGGTATGGACGAGCTCAGCTCGTCCATTACCGCCAGAGGGTGCCGCTCAGGCCCTGCTGGGCCGATTTTGTTCAAATAAAAAGCAGCACACGCAGCCGGCACTTTGCCAGCCGCGTGTGCTGCCTGATTGCCGCCGCTTTGCGGCGATCCGCCGCGAGCAGCGGCGAAAGAGGGTCCCCCCAGCCGCCCGAGCCCTGCGCAGCCGGAACAAATAGTTCCGGCCAGCGCTAAGGGCTAGATCGGAGGCGGCTGACGTCCATGACGTCACTCCGCTCGTCGCCATGGCGACGAGGAAAGCCAAACAAGGAAGGCTGCTCATTGCAGCCTTCCTTGTTACTTATGCTTGCCGGAGGCGATCGGAAGAACGCCTCCGGAGCGCCCTCTAGTGGGCTTTCATGCAGCCAACTTTCAGTTGGCTGCATGAAATAGTTTTTTTTTTAATTAAAAAAAAACCCTCCCGCAGCCGCCCTGGCGATCTCAATAGAACGCCAGGGTGGTTAAACAGCGATGTTAGGGCAGGGATGAGGGATGTGGATAGCTGTGGAATGAGATGTGATGGGATAGGATCCAAAGAACGGGTGGTTAGATGGGATTTGGAGATAAGGGAAGAGAGCGAATGTTCGGAGAGTGGAGAGAAAATGGAAAGAGAGCAGTCAACAAGAGGAGTGGAGATGGAGTTTGATGTCTGCGTGGAAAACACACTACGGATTTTTGCAATTTTATCTGTAAAGTATGTTGCAAATTCTTCAGCTGATAAGCATGAAGAAGGAGGAGGAGGGGGTGGTCGGAGAAGGGAGTTGAAAGTACTGAACAGGCGCTTTGGATTGTGTAAGTGGGAGGATATGAGGGAGGAGAAGTATGATTGTTTTGCAGAAGAGAGAGCGGTTTTAAACTTGTTCAACTCTTTTGTAAGTAATGAAATCCTCATTAGTATTAATTTTTCTCCAACGGCGTTCAGCTACCCTAGAGCACCCTTTTAACTGTTTAGTAGCTTTGGTCAGCCAGGGTTGGCGACTGGCACGGTGTGGGCGGACATTGGTGAGGGGTGCGATTTCATCCATGACTTGCGTGATTGAGCAGTGATAGTGTGCAGCTGCTGAGTCAGGGTCAGTGAATGGTTGTGTGAGGAGAGGTGCTTCAGTGCTCCCATTACAAGTAATCCGCCGTGTCCCCGCCGTAGAGCTTCAGCTCTGCCCCTCCTGATGTCAATCGCGGCGCATCGCCGCCTCTGCCCGCCCCTCTCACTCTTCCTTCACAGAGAGGGGCGGGCAGAGGCGGCGATGCGCCGCGATTGATGTCAGGAGGGGCAGAACTGAAGCTGAAAGCTCTGCCCCTTCCAGGAAATGGCGGATTGCCCCCCGGGCGATATGGGGGCTCTGCAGCCCTCGTTTAGCGGCGGGGATGTGGCGGATTACTTGGGAGCACTCAGAGCCGGGACAAGGTCCTTCAGCACCCAAGGCTGAGACACCAAAGTGCGCCCCTCCATCTCTGCCACCCCAGCCATCACACACTGATCGCTATTAGACTAAGAGGTGCCACAGTGCCCACAACCTCCCCAACACCTTAATATCTAGTTATATGGCTTGCAGTCACTGCCATGTATCCCCTTTTCTTATTTCTTTCTGCTTCAAACACAATTAGGAATGACAGCTGAATGAATTCTGTGCCCCCTCCTACACTGCACCCTGAGGCTGGAGCCTCTCCAGCCTATGCCTCAGCCCGGCCCTGAGCGAACTATAAGGAAGCTTTTGCCGGTGCGGGCCACAAAATATTGTATCGAGGGCCGCAAATGGCCCACGAGTTTGAGACCCCTGCCCTAAAGGAACCTAAAAGCAATGGATAAAGCACTGCAAAGTACAGTACTGCCTTCTTAAATGTGAGGGCTATGACTTCCATGGGTGACGCTTGTGTAACATTACTCATGGTGTAGCATGTGCATGCCTGGCTGTAGTCTTATAGCCGCTTACCAGAAGAAGTAAACAATCTGGGACTTAACCAAACTTGGAATGGAAATCCTTAATGTATTGGTTAAGGAGTATCACAGCATAGACAAGCACTAGGTTTCAGGCCAGTACAGTCCTTTATCAAGCGCTTACTTTTGAGATAGGACTGCACTGGACAGTTTGTTAGAATTACAATTTATATGAAAAAATCAAAACTGCATTTTTCGGGTTAGAAGACGCTCTGGAATATAAGATATTATGTAATTTCTCCCCCACTTATTGTGTTATCCTGTGTCCCCTATGTGTCCCCTTCTGACCCCAATTTATCCTCCGCTCCATAGCCGGCCTTTAACCTGAGCGACCGGAGCAGTCGCTCAGGGCGCCAGCTTCCAAGGGGTCACCTATTGCTGGCTAATTATACTGAGGGCACCTACACCTGACTTCCTGTACTGCTGGCACCTATAGCTGACTACCTATACTAAGGGCACTTACACTTGACTTCCTATACTGGGGGCACCTATAGCTGGCTATCTATACTGAGGGAGGGCACCAATACCTGGCTACCTATACTGGAGGCACCTATACCTGGCTACCTACCTATACTGAGTCTGAGGGAATTTTTTTTTATTTTTTGGGGAGGGGGTGGAGGCAGAGCAGCTATAACAGGTGGTGAAAACCGCGTAACTAGAGGGGAGCAGCCCCTGTGACTACAGGGAGACCCAGAGCTGTGAGGGGACCCCAAAGACTACTTCACTCCCTCCAATACAGGGGTCCAGCCTTCAGATCAGGTGTTTTGGTGGCTGCATTTGTTATGGGTGTGAAGATTAGGATGGCCACACTTGTTTTATGACCCTCGTGAGATGGGCCCCTGGGCTGTGAGGGCCTCCAGGGGTTGGCAAGTTTAAAGGTGTGAACATTGGGGGGGGGGGGGGGTCCCATTAAGGTTTTACAGGGGGGGGCCTGATATGTACCCTTGTTTATTTCTTACATTGTACAGCGCCACAGAATATGATGGCACTATATAAATCATTAAAGCAGTAGGATCAGCCATACTATGCCAGGGAAAAAAACAACAACACATATATAAGTAGATAAATACTTGATCTACTTACATAACGCATGCATTATACTGTGTAGGTTTTGATTTCAGTGAATGTTATATAGTAAATGAGGAGAATTCTGTTCCTGGTGGGGGCCATGTCTTTTGCCCACAGTTAAGGCTAACTCGTGATGTCATTTCTGCCCTTTACTTTTTTTCTTGTCTCCTCCAATCGCTGAGTCACCTCAGCCTTGCTTGTAAGCACAAGTGAGTAGGGGATTAGGTTTCAGATAAGCAGCTGGCAGGGAAACAAAGGGAAGGAGGAGGAATAGATTATAGATAAAAAGTACCCCCAGCATGCAATTCTTTGGCACGACTACTAAAGGGCCACTGCTCCTTAAGTATGTGATAACTCCAAATCATAACAGCAGAAAAAGTTTTGAATGCAGGATTAGCATCTTTATCACTTAATACACTCAGACCAGTTGCTGTTGAAATTTGATTTTTATGGTGACGATACCGCTTTAACAACTAGAGTAAAAGAAACTATGGCCTCAATTCACTAAGGTTATCTCCTGTCTTTAATAACGTTTCTAGAGTTATTACCATGGTGACAAGGCATGTAGCATTCAGGAAACATTTTACTTCAGGCAAACCTAAAGTTAACACTTCTGTCTTTAAGTTAAAAAGAAATCTCTAAATTTAACTCTCCAATCCTTAACATAATTCCATAATTCTAAAGTTTAAGACAGGCTGTTAATTAACTGCATTGAAAATAACTACAGAGGAGGTAACTTAAGGACTGAAGAGAACTCTCTCACTGTGAAAACTTCTCTACACTCAGAGCTGGGACAAGGTCCTCCAGCACCCAAGGCTGAGACACCAAAGTGCGCCCCTCCATACCTCCCACCCCAGCTGTCACACACTGATTTCTATTAGACTAAGAGATGCCCCAGTGCCCCCAAACACCTTAATCTAGTTATCTGGCTTGCAGTCACTGCCATGTATCCCCTTTTCTTATTTCTCTCTGCTTCAAACATAATAGGGGAATGATAGCTGAATGAGTTGTGTGCCCCATCCGACAATGCGCCCTGAGGCTGGAGCTTCTCTCGCCTCTGCCTCAGCCCTGTATACACCTTAAAGCTGGAACTGAAGAGAGGTATATGGAGGCTGCCATGTTTATTTCCTTTTAAGCAATACCAGTTGCCTGGCAGCCCTGCTGATCTATTTCTCTGCAGTAGTATCTGAATAACACCAGAAACAAGCATGCAGCTAGTCTTGTCAGATCTGGCTTTAAAGTCTGAAACACCTGATCTGCTGCATGTTCAGGGGCTATGGCTAATAGTATTATAGGCAGAGGATCAGCAGGGCTGCCAGGCAACTGGTATTGCTTAAAAGGAAATAAACATGGCAGCCTCCATATACCTCTCTCTTCAGTTCCCCTTTAATAAGGCAAGATCGATGTGTGGAAGTACGTTTTCTTTTGCCTGATCACCGGCATCATGCTTAGTGAGTTGAGGCCTATGTGGAATCAGAGCAGATAGGAGAAGTTGTGCAGAAAATAAACAGAATGTCACACAATCCATTTTTAAACAAAAGATAACTTTATTTTCTACAAAATAAATATTAAATAAATTGTAATAGATTTAATGTTTTTATATTTTTACATCAGTTTTCTAAATAACAAATAGCATAGCAGCAACATTTGTATTGGCCTGTAGTATATAGTTTCATAATACCTCAGAGGCTCTTCGCATTCAGAACTCAGCATCTATAGGCCTTAGGCCTGCCTAAGGTTGGCCATTTGCAAGCAGATCTGTAATAGCAAGGTTCTGACACATCTTCAGGACTTGCCTGACAAAGATACTCAACACAAGCAATTAAACACTTCCTAGAGAAGATGCAAGGATTGGCCTCACTCCAGAGATATTTTTCAGTCAGTTACCTGTATTTGATAACAAGCCTTTAGGTACTCGCTATGGCCCCCTCGTAATGCTACAAACACATGCTGACCAGGATTCGGCCAATAGCGACTGCCATGACCTAGAATCTGGAGTCAGGCCAGCGTGTGTACAGCGGCGCATAGCAGTCATTCTGAATATGTATGAAATGTTCACATCATTGTAACATGAAAATCATCATCTCTGATGATAGTTCAGTACCTCCTTAAAACAGCACAAAATGTGCCAATGTGTTGACATAATAATAATAGTAATAATAATAATACTACAGTAATTTGAAAACAAAAAACAAAAAGGTTTTCCTAAAATAGCTGGGAGGCACAATGCAGAAATCCATATGAATGGCAAATGCACCTGAATACCTTTTACTTGTCAAATGATATGACATTCTATTTGGTCATATGATCAGGGCTGTGGAGTTAGAGTCAGCTTCGAGGAGCAATTTTGGGTACCTTGAGTGGGAGTTTGAGTCGGTGGTTTCACAATAAGCTGAGGAGTCGGATTCAGATGATTTTTGTACCAAATCCACAGCCCTGGTAAGTATTAGACCAAGGAGTCGAAGTCGAGGAGTCGGAGCCATTTTGGGTACCTGGAGTCGGTGGTTTCATAAACTGAGGAGTCGGATGATTTTTCTACCAACTCCACAGCCCTGCATATGATGTTCACTTCTATAGCAAGCCAGTAGCACCATTGTTTCCTGTTTCAGCTTTCCAACTTCCTGTGTCTCCAATCTACACAGGAAGCTGCAAATCAGACATACAATTTCTTTATGCCCCTTCTCCTGTTTACATGTGTCCTGTACTGGTCATATTGATTTCCTTCTAGAAGTGCCTTTAGGAGCAGAACTTTAGAATAAAGTTTCTACATATGACCATACGATTGAGAGAACTCAACCGTATGGTTGGCATGGTTGGCAGTGTAGATTCCGGCAGTGCAGAGAGTGTTACATGCACTAAAGCTGGTCTAGGTCCTACACCTGAATGGGTACAGGTCCCTTGTGAGATTAGTAATATAGCATGGCATCTCCTTGTAGCCTCCATATTGCCCTCTGCTCTCAAACTTAAAGGCCACCCAGTGATTAAGCCGAGTAAGAAGCTGAGTCAGTTCCAGATCCTTCTCATTTCCGCTTAACATTTCACACAACGTCTGCAGGAAGACTGAGCCTAATGGATTATGGAATGCAGCGTAACCTGTAGGAAGGAAGACATACAAGAATCAGAGGTTGCATCTTCTGAATCTGCTTTTAAAGTGGAACTAAACTCAAAACTTCCCCTCTTCGCTAAAAAATAAGCCACAGTATGATAAACTTTATGGGGGCAAAAAAAAAATAAAAAATAAATAAAAATTCTTTATTACAATTCATGGAAATCCTAGAAAAAAAAAAAAAAACTGAAGTTTAACTTTTCACTTTTGCAGAGGGCACCGAAAAGGGTTAAGGCTCAGTGTGTACTATATGAGAGCTGCCTCTGCAAAGATCCCAGCAGAGCATTATTTTATTACCTGGCTGGCTTGCAGTTTGGACTTCCTGTACTAAAGTGCACATCTGTCGGATACTGCTTGGCTATCGGTTTTCCAAACACCTCCCCGTATCCCATCATCACTAGGGCCGGTTCTAGACTTTTTGCCACCTGAGGTAAACTTGTGAAGATGCCCCCCCAAAAAGGTAGTATAATTGCCCCCAGTATAGGTAGCCTGGAGAGGGTAGCAGCCAGGAAGGGGGTAGTGGGCACAGCGCTCCCCCTTAAGCTATTACCGCAGTGTACAATTATCAGGCAGTGGGCCGGGAAGCGATGACTCGCCTTCTTCCCATTCCACCGCTCATCACTTCCTGCAATACCGTTCCCTGTACAGTAGGCGGCATTGCAGGAAGTGACGAGCGGTGGAACATCAAGGAGGTGAGTCATCGCTTCCCCGCAGTGCAGTAATAGCTGGAGGGGGAGTGCAGACAGAGGGGACCCAGGTGAGGGAGGGGGATCCGACCCTCCCTCCCCAGTACCCACTGCTGTGTCCGCTGCCCCCCTTCTGGCTGTTACCCCCTCTAGCTGGGCCCCCCCTTCTGCCGCCTGAGGAACCCGCCTCACCCCCCACCTCGTGGGCGGCCTGAGGCTGATCATCATCACCCACAAGAGGAAGTCAGAGAGGAGGCCCCAGCCAGTCTACTCGTATGAACACCTGCTGGGAAACACTGCAGTGAAAACAGGCCCTAAGTCATTCCTACATTTCTAGCTATTAACCAGAGCTGAAAATAAAAGGATGATAAAAAACAATTTTTTGAAAGCTACAAAACTAGGTTTAACGTCATATTGTCTCATCTGAATGATACAGTCTTTCACACAGTCTTTTAACGTCCCAGAGCTAGGCTGTATTTTCGTATCAGTGAGGGTTACGCTATAGTCAGACTAGAGAGAAACTGTCACTTGTATACCTGATTATTTAACTGTTTCAGGCAGAAAAAGGCAAACAGCCTAGTAATTTGTATGCTTGGCACTGAACATACACGCATCTATTTCATAATGTCTTTTGTTAGCTTGGGTACACTTAACAAAATCTGGCCTATAAACAACAAAAATGAGTAAAAATAATTTTCAAAATGCGGTTGTATACTCAACGCTATTAGCCCTGTTTGTTTAACATGTCTTCCGCTAATAAAAATGTCTTGAAAACAAATTATAAAACATTAATGCCTGTAATTTCATTTAACCACTTAATGTTTATATTACAGTATAGCTACTCCCCTAAAAACTTCATCTAATCCTCAGGGGAGTAGATATTCGTACTCTGCTACGATCACTGCTGTGTGCGCTCCCACTCACGTTCTCGCCGCTGTATGTTAGCCCAGAGATCTATGAATGAGAACACAATTCCCATTCATTGTTCTAGGTCACCTTATCAATGATCGTGGCATCAATGAGATGCCTGTGGTCATTTGTAAACACTGTAAGTTCCACTTACATGATTTTAGTTCCTGTTCATTGTACTAAAAGCATGTGCAGGAAGCTAATGACTGAGGACATCTTGCGGCTAAATAGTAAAATTACACCTACATCCATTTATTTTAATAAAGAGTCCTACACTTAATTTAAAATTGACCCCTTACCTCCCACACTCTCCCATAAATACCCAAATAAAAAACTTTTGCATAAAAAAATAAATAAATAAATAAATAAAAAAAAAAAAATCATAAATAGTTACCTTAGGAACTGAACTTTTTTTTTTTTAAATATGTATGTCAAGAGGATATATTACTGTTATTTTTTTAAATTATGGGCTTGTAAATAGTGATGGATGCAAAACAAACAAAAAAACAAACAAAAAACCTTTATTTCCAAATAAAATATTGGAGCCATACATTGTGATAGGGACATCATTTAAACGGTGTAATAACCGGGACAAATAAAAATATGTGGGTTTTAATTATGGTAGCACATATTATTTTAAAACTATAATGGCCAAAAGCTAAGAAATAATGAATTTTTTAAATTTTGTCTTAATATTCCCGTTAAAATGCATTTAGAAAACAATAATTCTTAGCAAAAGGTACCACCCAAAGAAAGCCTAATTGGTGGCAGAAAAAAACAAGATACAGATCATTTCGTTGTGATAAGTAGCGGTAAAGTTTTTGGCGAATGAATGGGAGGAGCTCTTAAAATGTGAAAATTGCTCGGATGCATAAGGTGAAAATACACTGAAGGCTGAAGTGGTTAAATGGTCTGGAGAACTGGACTTCATAGTTTATGTATTGTACAGGTAATACACTCCTTAGTATTACCTTCACTGCTGGCGAACACAACCACCGTGTCTCGGGGAAGGAAGTCAATGTGAGAGAAGGCACTGATGTGCTGAGGCCCACCGTCCGTTTCCAAGATGGCCCCTTCATCCAGCTCCGCCCCTCTGCATGCCTGCAGGAAAACACACAAGACTGTATAAGACTGCTGCAAATCTTGAAATCACCATTCCCACCTGTACCATAACAGAACACTTACCTGGATAAAGAACAGCTTGGGAATTCCAGCCAGTTCAGGGCAGTTCTCTGGTGAAAGCAAGTCATAGAGGTCTCTCAGATAGATGCGTTTCCCATAGAAGTCATAAATGACCCCTTCCTCACCATGACTGGACAAGATGCTGAGGAAACAGTCGCCTTGTGGCATTCTGCTCTCTGAAAGACAAAATGGAGCATTAAGAGTTACCGTTCATCATTCATTCTGTCACATACAGTACAGTCTTGGTTATCCAGCACATACAGGGACCTGATGTGAGAGGCAATACGGCAGCTGCCATATTTATTTCCTCTTGAACAAAAGCAATTACCTGGCGTCTTGCTGATCCTTGAAACACCTGACCTGCATGCTTGTTCACGGTCTATGGCTAATGTCTGGTACACACCATGCAATTTCCCATCTGATAGACAAATCAATTATTTCTGACAGGGCTGGTCTGATTTCCGATCATTCTTCTGATCAGAAATCAGATAGGACCTGTTGGAAATAAGTGACTTGGCCCATATATCTGATGGAAAATTGCATGGTGGGGTACCAGGCATAAAAGTGTTATACTAGGAATACACAATGAGATTTTTCAGCAGATTTTCTGATCGATTTCCATTCTCTTCTATGAAAAGTCTATCAGAAAGAAACAATCGAAAATAAGATCGCACCTTTTGGAAATTATCTATTTGGCAAAAAAATCTCATGGTGTATTCCCAGCATTAGAGGCAGGGGATCAGCAGGAGTGCCAGGCAACTGGTATTTTTTTTTCTTTTTCAGGTTTACTTTAAATCCATTTTGAAGCCAATTAGATACATTCTTTTGTAAATTACCTTCATTGGTATGCATGGCAAAATTGCATTAAACAAAGCACACACACACAAAAACAACAACAACAAAAAAACCAGAGGAAAATAATCAAAGGGGCAAAATCCCGAAAAATCGCAAAACACAAAATGGGATGTGTGGAAAATAGAAAAATTGCATGAGTAATTTCCATGGATAAGTGTGAACGCACTTATGTCTCATACAAATGTTCTGAGAACTCTTTGGCTATCCCAACATGAGCTGAAAACGACTGACAAGGCCAGATTTACCATAAGGCACGTGCCTACAAGCGCATGATGGTGGAAAGGTGGCTTACTCCCCTCCACCAGCGCCTCCCTCCCCCCTTCCCTATGCAGACTCCCGAGCAGAGTGTAAATGAGAGGTTACTCACCCTGCTCTCGGCATTCTACTGACAAGATCTCACTTCAGCCAGGGGCACCTCTAGCTACTTAATACTGAGGGTACCTCTGGCTACCTAATGCTAAGAGACACCTGTAGCTATGACTGGCAAGGCAGAAGTGACAGCTGCGCCTGCTGCCAGCACACTTGTGGTTCGGTTTTGCGGAGGGTTGTAAATTTGTAGAGGGCAAAGTTTAGCGTGCAGGGACATCTGTGCCTATAGGCTACTGTGAGGTAAATCCAGGACTGAGTAGTGATGTCACTTTGGCATCACAGAGAAACAGTAAAGATGGAAACCAGCAGAAATATTATTTTTATCACGTTTCTCCTAAATCTGACAGGGAACACTAAAAACAACAGGATAGGCAAGCTAATTTAGTCATTTCTCATTGGATGATTTGTATTATTTTTTTTTCCAGTTATTATGGCGTATTATCCCACTTTAAAGGGGAACGGAAGTAAGAGGTATACGGAGGCTGCCATATTTATTTCCTTTTAATCAATACCATCAATTGCCTGGCAGCCATGCTGGTCTATTTCTCTCCAGTAGTATCTGAATAACACCAGAAACAAGCATGCAGCTAGTCTTGTCAGATCTGACTTTAAAGTCAGAAACACCTGATCTGCTGCATGCTTGTTCAGGGGCTATGGCTTATAGTATTAGAGGCAGAGGATCAGCAGGGCTGCCAGGCAACTGGTATTGCTTAAAAGGAAATAAACATGGCAGCCTCCATATACCTCTCTCTTCAGTTGTCCTTTAAGGCAGCTGAGAATGCCACACTGGACTGTCAAGGTAAAATACAACTTATTTCCGGGGCCCTCATCTTTCAGAAGATCTATAAACAGAAGCTTTGGTCACCCAAACATTCATTATTATGAATTAAAGAGCCACAGAGCGGCCCCAACATATCTAGATACACAATCGTGGTCAAACAATTTTTCTTGGCACATCCTCCAGAGGTCAGTGACCAACATGGTCAAACATAAAACATTTGATGTCTATTCGTGGTCACACCCTGAAATCTCCATTACCTGCTTGGTAGATCTCTTTGATCTCTTCAGCACTGACATCGATGTGTAGACTGACTGCAAACCCCAGGCTGGAGAGGACGCTGAAGAGGCGTTTTGAGTCGCGCATCACGCCTTTACGGGGATCCAATTGTATGCCACCAGACCGGCTGTGAAACTCCGACATGGAGATTATTAAAGCCCGGGACTTCGTCATGCTGTCTCTCTGTAACAATGAAACAGAAGAAAAGTTGCCCATCTATCATTATACAAATACACAGCAATGTTTATTTGATAGCAGAGACCATAAGGGCTGGAACCCACAGGAGCGCTTTTGGCAGCGTTTTGGCAGCACTGCGATACGCTAGCAGTTTGCCAAAACGCTGGGCTAATGTTAATGGATGAGGCAACTTCCACAGGAGCGTTTGCGTTTCTCAGAAACGCAAACGCAGGACATGCAGCATTTTGGGAGCGTTAGCGCTTCAATGTAAAGTATTGAACCGCTAGCGGAAACGCTCAGCAAAACCTAAACTGAGCGGTTTTGCTAGCGTTTTGCGGTTCAGCACACAAAATGAAAAATAATTCACAGGACCAATCAGGATAAAAACGCAAAACGCAAAACGCTAGGCACCCGCTGGGGAAAAAAAAATACAATGTTGCAAAACACGACCAAAAACGCGCATGAATCCGCTTGCAAACCGCTCAGACAAAACGCTAGCGGTTGCGTTTTGCGTTTGCGGTTTTCAGTGGGTTCCAGGCCTAAGGCAATCTATTCAACACAATACTTGAAACAAGGATTAGGAGAGGAAATTCTCAGTGACTGAAAACCAAGCAGGTTTGCAAGCGTACATGAAAAAAAAGAGCGCAGGGGATTGCTGCTAGTAGAATATTGTTAAAATTAACGATATACTACTACTGAATTCCGATAGTCAGGGGCGTTTCTAGGGTCCCTGGAGATCAGTGGCACCTGTGGGCACCAGGAGGGGAAAAAATGGGCGTGGCCATGCGGTGAGTGGGCGTGGCCATGGGTGGGGCCAAATGTACATGAACTTAGCAGCGGTGTAAGCTACGGATAACGGGCCTGCCCATCGAAATATTGGACGGAGCCCCCTGTCCTTTATTTCGATCATTTACAATCAGTATAGGCATAGATCAAAGATGTATACGCACATACAATTTTGATTGGTCAATCACTGACCCCCAATTTCCCACCCCCGTGCAGTAAGTGGGCCAACAGACAATGAATTTTATGAACAGAGCTAAAATTGGCTAATCAAAATTGTATGTGTGTACCAGGCTTTACAGCTAATACTGTACATACTGAAAGTAGCAGGGATCAGCATACAATACAGCTGGTTTACAATCAATAAAGGCACAGAGTAACACCTTACACTGTACACACTGGAGGTAAATCAGCACACAGTGCAAGCACTAGAGAACAGCATATACTGTACATACTGTAGGCAGCAGAATTCAGCACACTGCAGCTAGCGTGCCAAAAATATGACGATCACGTTGTGTGGCGTGCTTATCGCGCCGCACCAAAAAATGGGTGGGCCATGGACCAGAATATAGGTGTGGTAACGGGTGGAGACAAATTTACATGAACCTAGCAATGGTGGGACATCAGATTAGGACAGTGGTGGCGAACCTTTTGGAGGCCGAGTGCCCAAACTGCAACCCAAAAGTCACTTACCGGTATCTATCGCAAAGTGGCAACAGCAATTTAAACTAAATACTGTACAAACGTTTTAACTCATACATGAACATTATGGAAAATCCAAGTTGAAAATAAACTGTGAAGATAAACAATTTCATCCATCCTACTCCTGAAAAATGTATTCAATTTTTTAGAACCTCCCAGTTTTATTTTCTGTTTTAAAACGCTAAAAAAGTAGGTTTAATGCTATTGTCTCATATGATAAGGATTCAGCTTTTCCCATAGTCTCGCAGTTAGCAATCATGTGACCCCCAACAAGACATATTCAGCAATCATGAGGCCCCCAACAAATCAGGAGGCCCCCAACAAGACAAATTCAGCAATCATGAGGCCCCCAACAAATCATAAGGCTCCCAACAAGACACATTCAGCAGTCATGAGGCACATAAATAGACAGCATTTCACATAAATAGGCAGAATGCCCCCTTAACATGGTAGCCCCCCCAAGTTAGCTAGTGAGTGACAGGGACCCCCAGGTTAGCTAGTGAGTGACAGGCGCCTCCAGTTAGGTAGTGAGTGACAGGGACCCCGATAGTGAGTGACAGGGAGCACCTTTAGGTAGTGAGTGAGTGCCAGGGATCCCCTTTAGGCAGTGAGTGAGTGCCAGGAAGCCCCTTCAGGCAGTGAGTGAGTGCCAGGAAGCCCCTTTAGGCAGTGAGTGAGTGCCAGGAAGCCCCTTTAGGCAGTGAGTGAGTGCCAGGAAGCCCCTTTAGGCAGTGAGTGAGTGACAGGAAGCCCCTTTAGGCAGTGAGTGAGTGACAGGAAGCCCCTTTAGGCAGTGAGTGAGTGACAGGGAGCCTCTTTAGGCAGTGAGTGAGTGACAGGAAGCCCCTTCAGGCAGTGAGTGAGTGCCAGGAAGCCCCTTTAGGCAGTGAGTGAGTGACAGGAAGCCCCTTTAGGCAGTGAGTGAGTGACAGGAAGCCCCTTTAGGCAGTGAGTGAGTGACAGGAAGCCCCTTTAGGCAGTGAGTGAGTGACAGGGAGCCCCTTTAGGCAGTGAGTGAGTGACAGGGAGCCCCTTTAGGGAGTGAGTGAGTGCCAGGGAGCCCCTTTAGTGAGTGAGTGCGTGCCAGGGAGCCCCTTTAGGGAGTGAGTGCCAGGGAGCCCCTTTAGGGAGTGGGTGCGTGCCAGGGGAGCCCCTTTAGGGAGTGAGTGAGTGCCAGGGAGCCCCTTTAGGGAGTGAGTGAGTGCCAGGGAGCCCCTTTAGGGAGTGAGTGAGTGCCAGGGAGCCCCTTTAGGGAGTGAGTGAGTGCCAGGGAGCCCCTTTAGGGAGTGAGTGCGTGCCAGGGAGCCCCTTTAGGGAGTGAGTGCGTGCCAGGGAGCCCCTTTAGGGAGTGAGTGCGTGCCAGGGAGCCCCTTTAGGGAGTGAGTGAGTGCCAGGGAGCCCCTTTAGGGAGTGAGTGAGTGCCAGGGAGCCCCTTTAGGGAGTGAGTGAGTGCCAGGGAGCCCCTTTAGGGAGTGAGTGAGTGCCAGGGAGCCCCTTTAGGGAGTGAGTGAGTGCCAGGGAGCCCCTTTAGGGAGTGAGTGAGTGCCAGGGAGCCCCTTGAGTGAGTGAGTGAGTGAGTGACAGGGAGGCCCCCTCTCTAGCCGCCGCCGCTCCCCCCCCTACCTCTCAGCAGACCTCAGGATCAGCGGCGACCCGACCAGATGTACGAGCGGGCGCTGGACGCACCCGCTCGATATGCGGAAGTGATGTCACTTCCGCATATCAGTGCGGGCGCTGGGTCCTAGCATCCGCACGATTGGTCGCCGGCTCGCCGCCTGATCCTGAGGTCTGAGACGCGGCGGCGGCGGCTGGAGGGAGCCGCTGACAGAGGGGGCAGCGGCGGCCGGGAGATCCGTGGCACCCCAGGAAAGATTGGGGGCACGTGCCCCCCTAAAACAGGGCTAGCGACGCCCCTGCCGATAGTAAGATATTGGTAATCTTTACCATTCTCTCACACAGAACCCTCCCTATACCTATCCCCAACCCTTAACCCTCCTAATGGTGCCTAACCCTAAACCCCGCCCCCCCCAATGGTGCCTAACCCTTAAGCTCCTCCCGCAGGTGAGCTGCGATTTGTGGCAATGGCAGTAAATTTGGGAACAGGAAGGCGCTTGATAAATTAGCTGGCACCAAGTCTTCCCGCTATGTAAATTGTGAAATTGTGGCTTTGCATAGCAAGGCTAGTCCTCCCAAATCTATGGGTAAAAGGTTGTCAGAATAAGAATACCTGACTAGGGAGGGCAATGGGAGTGCACTATGAGAACATGAGAAAAGACAGAGCACACAATAATAGAATGGTGTGCAGCAATATTCCCTCACTCCACCTGACAGGTTCTCTTTATTGATGCAGCTTCCCAGTGTTCAATATTGCCTCTTGTTTTACATTATTCATCTGTAAAAGCTATTCTAGTGTCCTAGTGGTTAGAACACACACACACACACACACACACACTCTTTGGCATCAATAATTTGCATTGAAATAAAACAAATCTGATTGGCTGTTTGTGGCTCCATCCTCTTTCCTGAATTTGAACCCCTGCCACCCAATGACCAACTGTACCAGGTTTGAGGTTTGTGCCATTAACAGTGCAGGAATGGCAGCAATTAATTATTCCCCTTGAAAATCAATAGGTGAATTTTGATTGGCTTTTGTAGACCACACCCACTTTTCTGAATATTAATTCCAAGCACCCAATGACCACTGTGCAAAGTTTGTGAACTCTACCGTCAACAGTGTAAGAATGGCTGCAGTTTACATTTTCCCAGTGAAATTTGTATTTGTCTCCGCCCACTGATGTCCCTGTGTTGCCCAGGTATGTATTTGGCTGGTGTTGGCTGCGGCCACTTTTTCTAACCCTAAAGCAGAGCTCCCCAACCCTGTCCTCAAGGCCAACCAACAGTACATGTTTTGCAGAAAAACAGAAACATGCACAGGTGAGGTAATTAGTATCTCACCAGAGCTAATTAACTACCTCTGTGGATTTCTACAAAACACACACTGTTGGTGGGCCTTGAGGACAGGGTTGGGTAACACTGCCCTAACACACAATCACCGGTGTAACAATAGGGGATGCAACCCCTGCCGTCACGGGGGGGCCTGCTCGGGGACTTTTTGGGGCCAGGAGGGGTCGCAGCATAAGAGGAGAGCTGTGGCCGTAGATCGGTGGGGAAATCCCCCCCCCTCACCTCGGGCTCTCCTCTCAGCGCTCCCCTCCTGCAAGCAATCATTGGTGGTGCTCGTGGCAGCCGCGGCGGTGGCGGCAGGCAAGCTGAGCATATACCTCCTTCTGGCCAGAGGTCTCCGATCACTAAGTGCTTCATAGAACTTCCTGTTTACACAGGAAGTTCCATAAAGCGCTTAGTGATCGGAGACCGGCCAGAAGGAGGTATGTGCTCAGCTTGCCTGCCGCCACCGCCGCGGCTGCCACGAGCACCACC
Source organism: Hyperolius riggenbachi (assembly GCF_040937935.1). Classification (NCBI taxonomy): domain Eukaryota; kingdom Metazoa; phylum Chordata; class Amphibia; order Anura; family Hyperoliidae; genus Hyperolius; species Hyperolius riggenbachi. Next base: position 108,443,944 of record NC_090648.1, on the reverse strand, counting down.
AATGATTGGTTGCAGGAGGGAAGCGCTGAGAGGAGAGCCCGAGGTGAGGGGGGGGGGGGGGGATTCCCCCCCCCCTCCCCACCGATCTACGGCCACAGCTCTCATATGCTGCGACCCCTCCTGACCCCAAAAAGTCCCTGAGCGGGCCCTAGGGGGGGGGGGGGGGGGGTCCCCCGGAATTTTTTCTTTCCAGGAGGGCCTGGGGCTTTCTAGGTACGCCCCTGCACACAATTACTCAATTAGTCAATGACCTAGTTTGTGAGCTTTACAGTCTTTTGCATCAATAATTTGCATTAAAATGAAACAAATCTGATTGGCTGTTTTTGGCTCCACCCCTTTTCTGAATTTGAACCCCAGTCACCCATTGACCAACTGTACCAGGTTTGAGGCTTGTGCCATAAACTGTGCAAGAATGGCAGCAATTAAATATTCCCCTTGAAAATCAACAGGTGAATTTTGATTGGCTTTTGTAGGCTCCACCCACTTTTCTGAATATTAATTCCAGTCACCCAGTACCCAACTCTGCAAAGTTTGAGAACCCTGCCACTAACAGAATGGCTGCAGTTTACATTTTCCCAATTAAATTTGTATTTGTCTCTGCCCACTTTTTGGTTATGGGAATAAAAAGTATCCTATATGTTATTCCAGGTAATATGCTATGTGTGTGCCAAATTTCATTCAAATCCGTTCAGCCATTTTTGCATGATCGATTAACAAACATCCAAACTTTCCCATTTATAATATTAGTAGGATTGCCTGTGCTCATTATCCACCACAACTGCACCGGCCGCAGTAAGTGGCCTCCACACTAAACCACTGCCCAATCTTGTGCCACCCACACGTGCTTCGGGGTTCATCCAGATTTACAACCTGAGCTTAGTATACAGGAGGAGTATGAAATTATACTGATCAAAATCCTTGTACTGTAATATAAATGATGACAGTCAGTTGGCAGGTTGTCATGGTGATCTTAGCTTCTTTGCAGACTTACAACTGTGTTCAGTATTATACATTCCATACTAGCATGTGTGGCTTTATGTAGTTTATGTCTCTTCCAGCAAAAACTTCCGTCGTTCACAAGAATTTCCAGACTAACGAGAGTTCAATGGAAACAGACATTTGTACAGAACCTGAGGCTACAAATTACCTGCTAGTACTATCTGACCGGCGGAATGGACAGAAGTGATTCACACTGGACTTTCCACAAGCGGAGGTGGGAAACTCACTGTAGAAGCAATGCAAGCAGCTGCATGTATAGACAGGATGTATGCTCAGATTCTGAATCCACGCACACACCTTACATTATCACCATCTGAAACTGCTTTTCAGGTCACCTGGAAGTGATTAATGTATAGCAAGTACAAGTCATAAATGGGAAGAACCCTGTATGAGTTTACAATCTATAGGCAGGGCTGGCCTGGCGCTTCCATATGGGCAATAAGAAATCAGTATAGAACTGGTCTTACGTGGAGATGGAAAGTATACATACAACCTTTATTATACCATGATATGTCAAATCTAATTCTTAAAAACATGCGAACAGAAGAGCGCACACTGCACATTGCTGTCCAGCATAAATAGCATACTCAGTGGCGTAGCAATAGGGAATACAGAGGAACTGCCCGCACCAGGGCACCTGAACCAGAGGGGCCCAGTAGGTGCCATTCTTCAACCATTTTATTAGCTCTTTATTGGTGCTAAGCTGGTAATGATCACCTCAGTATGTGATTTGATTAGTTATACCATTAATAGACTGCTCCCCTCCTTTGCTTACACCTCTCTGACACTGTGGATGTCCTTGGCAGGTTTTGGGTGCTCCATATCAATTTTTTTGTATAGAGCGCTTGAGAGACCCAATGTAGAACTGACACTGGGGCCCAAAGCTCCTAAGCTATGCTACTGAGCACACTCTCCACTACACATGCAATCCACATACAGCCTATAGCCAGATCTCTTGAAGACCTCTTATTAGTGCTATGTTCATGGCAAGCCACAGTATGGGGCACCCCCATAAGCAGTAGGGATGGGCAAAGAGATACAAATACTTCCCACTTGATGCCTGATTATGCAAAATTACATGCAAGTTTATGCAGTTTGAAAAAGAGCCAAATTCCTTCTTAGAGTGATTCGACTGGTCTATTTTCAGGTGCCAATTTACTTTAGGGGACCCAGCAGGGAACCTCATGGGGATCTGTTCTCCAATCACAGTACCTTCTTATGCTGGGTACACACGATGAGATTTCCCGTTCGATTCCCGGATCGATTCGATTAAATCAAACATGTTCGATTGGATTTCGATCGATTTTTTCATGATAGGTATGCAAAATCGACGGAAAAAACGATCGAAATCCAATCGAACATGTTTGATTTAATCGAATCGATCCGGGAATCGAACGGGAAATCTCATCGTGTGTACCCAGCATTAGGCTAAATTGATTAGCGCTTGTGAAAAAAAATTATTCCCATTCATTAAAATCGTGGTAAAAATGGTGTACAAATCGCCACAATTGCGGTGATTTTTATGCGATTTTTATCGCGATTTTAATGAAAGTGAATGGGAACGATTTTTTGAGCCCTTTTCCACTAGTAGTTGCTAGCGTTAAAGAGACACTGAAGCGAGAATAAATCTTGCTTCAGTGCTTATATTCAGGGGCACGTGCTAAAACGCTGCTATCCCGCGACTAAACCGGGGTCCCTTCCCCCCCCCCCCCAAAATCAACGACCAAATTGGTCGTAGATTTTGCTGCTGTTGGAGGCAGGGCTAACGGCTGCAGCCCTACCTCACAGCGCGTCTATCAGCGGCGCATCGCCGCCTCTCCCCCGCCCCTCTCAGTGAAGGAAGACTGAGAGTGGCGGGGGAGAGGCAGAGATACACGCTGACAGACGCGCGTGGGGCAGGGCTGCGGCGGTTAGCCCTGCCCCAATGCGGAAGCGCTCCCCCGCTGCACGGAGGGGATTTTGAAGGTAAGGGACCCCCGTTTAGCCGCGGGATAGCGGCGGTTTAGCAGGGGCACACATGCCCCTCTTAACTATGAGCTCTGAAGCGAGATTTATTCTCGCTTCAGAGTCTCTTTAAAAGCTAGCGATTGCACAAGTCCCTAATTTTTTTCCTTTAATTTCGATTTGAAAGGTTGCGGTCCATCCAATCACATTAGTTAAAATTTCCCTATGAGGTTTCCTGCTGGCTCCATTAAAGTAAACTAGCGCCCCATTTTCAAGCTGCATAAAAAAAAAAAAAAAAAAAAAAAAAAAAAAAAAAAAAAGTATAAACTCAGATGTATTTGCTTCTCATTAACCATCCCTAATAAGCAATTACCCCCAGGATGTGGCCTCTATGGTCTTTGAAGACACACAGACCTGCAGAGGACACAACTGATGATTCTGCAATGCAGTATACACAGGGGTGGCAGTATAACACACACAGTAGCCATCTCTCTGGGCTGGGGCACACCGAGCGGGTTTTTTTTTTGGGCGTATTTGCAGCCGCGGATACGCTTGGTCAATGTATCTCAATGGGGTGGTTCACACCAGAGCAGGAGGCGTTTTGCTGAAACGCATACTTCCGGGGTGAGGCATTTTTTTTTGGATTGCGGAGGCGTTTCTGCCTCCAATGTAAAATATAGGAAAAGCGCAAACCGCTCTGAAAAACGGCAGTTCAGAGCGGTTTTGCAGGCGTTTTTGTTACAGAAGCTGTTCAGTAACAGCTTTACTGTAACGATATATGAAATTTACTACACCAAAAACGCTCCCCAAAACCGCAAAATGCTAGGTGAAACGCTACAGAAAAATAAGAAAAAAGTTACAAAATCTGCTAGCATTTTGCGGATCTGCTAGCGGGTTTTGGTGTGCACCAGGCCTCCCATTGGTTCAATGTAATCTACAAAAATGGTAACATGACAGATTTGCCTGACTTCCAGCTGCAGCCAGAACTTCAGTCATGGCTACAAAGGACTTTAACTGTATCCAATGTTGCAGCAAAGCAATCCCCCAGTTCAATCCCATACATACCGTTAAAGTGGACCTGAACACTTGCACAGGACACACGGAAAATATATCAGAAATGCACCCTGTATGTATTTAAAGAGTTTAGCCTGTTTAATTCCCCCTCATTTGTGTCTAATCACTAGTTGTAATTTGATCTCCCCCCGTGTCGCATGACTGCCTATGGCAGGTAAGCCCATTTGAAAGCACAATCTATAAACAATATGTCTGCTTCCATGAATCAGGAAGTAGAACCAGTGCAGATTTATTTTAGGATTTGTATTGGCTGTAACAAAAACGTGTTTTCTTGTTTAACCTCCCTGGCGGTAAGCCCGAGCTGAGCTCGGGCTATGCCGCCGGGAGGCACCGCTCAGGCCCCGCTGGGCCGATTTGCATAATTTTTCTTTTGTTACACGCAGCTAGCACTTTGCTAGCTGCGTGTAACCTCCGATTGCCGCCGCTACCCGCCGATCCGCCGCTATACCCGTCGCCGCAGCCGCCCCCCCCCCCCCAGACCCCGTGCGCTGCCTGGCCAATCAGTGCCAGGCAGCGCTGTGGGGTGGATCGGATTCCCCTTTGACGTCACGACGTCGGTGACGTCATCCCGCCCCGTCGCCATGGCGATGGGGGAAGCCCTCCAAGAGATCCGGTTCTTTGAACGGGATCTCTTGATCTCCGTTTGCCGAAGGCGATCGGAGGGGCTGGGGGGATGCCGCTCAGCAGCGGCTATCATGTAGCGAGACATTGTCTCGCTACATGAAAAAAAAAAAAAAAAAAAAAAAAAAAAAAAGTGTATTTGCTGCCCCCTGGCGGATTTTAACAAACCGCCAGGGAGGTTAAGGGTTATTATGCTGTTGTGTATCTTTTAGATCAAAGAGGAGTTCTGAGTTCAGGTCCACTTCAGGTTTACACCTAAAATCGCAATACGCTAGCGATTACCACTAGCGTTTTGCGGAAGTGATTTTTCCGGGCTTAACTTTGGGGGATAACTGGATACTGTAGCGTTTTGGGATCGATCGCGATTAGCGGTTGTATACATGCTAATCGCTCAAGAATCGCCGCCAAAATGCTGCATGTAACGCATTTGCGATTATCGCTAATCACAAAATGAGAACACTGCCATAGCAAACCATGTGCTAAGCGGGTTTTAAAAACCGCTAGCAGTTTGCGCTGAGCGGGAATCGCTCGATTCCCACTCAAGTGTTAATGGGCCCTAAATGCATCCATGGCATTCCCAGTCCAGGCTTTTGTTGTAGACTATTAAAATAACCCAAGGCAGATGATGAATGGTAACTGAGTATTTATTGGCTTTACTGGAATCAGCCGTACTCTGACTCACTGGCACTGAATGCCAACTTCTGGACAGTGACTCAGGAGACTCAGGAGGGGACTGACATTTGCATTGAAGATGGAATTATTTGCATCTCATTGACCATCTCAGATGACAGTCGAGCACACTGGAGTATGCAATCAGAGCCGCCCTTAGAGTATGCGGGGTCTGGGGCGAGTATCCTAGAGGCATAAGTGAAGGCCATGTACCGTACCACCACAGTCACGGGCTTGTCCACCTCTAAAGCAGTATGCCTTATTGTTTAAAAACTTGTTAAAGACCCCTAAGCCAACCAATACAGGAACAATTACAATACGTAATGTAATCAAACTGTACCTATCCCTCGCTCCCCAGCCAGCCTCTACCTATCCCTAGCTCCCCATGAAACCTAGCACCAATCCCCAGCCAGTCTGGAAGCTCAGGCCTGAGCCCCCTCTAGCTCCAGTCCATGCTTGACTGACCTATATGCCCCTGGGGCCCTCAGGCATGTTACTTTAATCTGACATTTGGCAAGCTTCATGTCAGTGCAGAAATTCATTAAAAAAAATGCAAATGGCATAGTACAGTAAAGCATGCTGAAGATGAAAACCTAAGCAATAAAAGGGGGGGTGGTGCAAAATATAAGGTGTGTAAAACAAAATAGGAAAATCTGAGTATTTGTAAATGACACACTGCTCAGAACACAAACAGCTAGACTTCTGTAGACCTTTCCTTCACCACCACCAAAATGAGCATGATATGGCGGGCATGACATGCGGGGCCCTCTTCATGTGCGGGGCCTGGGGCGATCGCCCCACTTGCCACCCCCAAAGGCCGCCTCTGTATGCAATACAAGGAGAGAGTCATGGAATTGTCTATTGGTTTCCTAATGTTACTTATTCTAGGCATTTAAGAAGACATTACAAAGGAGGATCTGATCTGCCTGGCTGCCTTATATGTATAGGCTAGTCATCCCTGAGCCTCCTAGTGCCGGACTCAGGTGATGTAGACAGGAGAGGTTGCCATAGATCAGACTCATGGGATAAGCAACGTTCTGCTGTCCCTGCTCCGCTGGCAGGACGCATTCAGTAAGAAGTTATTTTTTTTAAAGTTGTTGCCTACTGCTTTGGCGTCTCCCTTTTCATGAATACAGTTAGGCCTCTTTCACAGTGCGACGTTAAAGTCGCACGTTAGAAAAATGTTTCAACGCAGACTAACGCACAAAACTACTAACTCTGTGCGACATTCATAGTACACACGTTGCGTTTGTGTGTAATGTGAAGCGTTATTAGAAAGTGCTGCATGCTGTGTGTTATACACGTTATTAGCTGCGTTGGACTGTTTGCACATGCTCAGAAATGACTTAGAAGCATACTTTTCATTGCCTGTATGCTCTACTGTATGCGACAATAACGGGGCATTAAGTTGCGGTGCGACTCTTTGGGGGCGTTGCGTTGTAATTTGCGTTGCAACTTTAACGTTGCATCAAAATGCAACGTCCTACTGTGAAAGAGGCCTGAAAGTATGAGCAAAGGATAAAATAGGAATTTGTAAAAATGATGCTTGCAGAGGCTACCCGAAACCTTTCCTTGTCACATGTCTTAACGCTATCCCTGAGGCTCCTTACACACTGTGAAATCTGTTGTGGTGCGATTACTCTTCATTTGTACCGCAACATTGCTGAAAAGTTGCACTGCACTTTGATGGACCGGTGCATCTATACAGTGAGGCATACAGTACTATGAAAGTATGCCGCGCTGCCACTGTAATCACGCACGTCATCCTGACAATTTGGGCGCTAGTCTACTTTAGGTGACGCAGCAGGAAGCCTCATTGGGAAAAAACAGCTGTGATTGGGTGGACCGCACCCTCTCAAACTGCTAGGTTTCAAGTAGGTTGTAGTAAACTATGCCTACTTAATTTGGCCAATCACAACGCTTTGTGCTGGAAGAGGGTGCTGTGATTGGAGAACTGTTCCATATGAGGTTTTCTGCTGAGTCCCCTAAAGTAGACAAGCATCCAATTTTATGCGATGCAACAACCAAAGTGTGATAGGATTCTGATAAACAAATCTTACCTTCACTCTTTAAAACCAAAAGTGGCACAACTTTTCTCCCAATCTATTGTTTAGGGCTAGCGCACACCAAAATGGCTATTGCAATCACTAACGCTTAGTGATTTGGTGAAGCGATTTTCAGAACGATTTTTGAATGAATGAGCATCTTTGCTCATTCATACAAGCTGAATCGCTCCAAAAAATGATACATGCAGCACGTTTGCGATTTTTCGAAAAATCACAATGCTGCTGTGGGATCACCCTCATAGGGTTTCAGTAGCCAAGTGCTTTTCAAATAGCTGGCAATCTTAAAAACACTCTTGGTGTGCACCAGCCCATACTGAGCTGATAAAAAATCGCTTTTTTTTTTTAATTGCATTTTGGCCAGGTAGAATAGCACCCAAGTAAATGGTGAGTAAAACGAATTGGGATCCTATTCAATTAACTTTTTCTACTATATATTTTACTAGGTAATATTTTCACACCTGTCCCCTATGCAATTAACTTTTTCTGCTGAGTTTTCTCCTCTATATAAAATAACTTTGGCATTTTAATTCCCCTGGCAAGGAGGCAGCGCAGCACTTTTTTTAAATTTTCTTACATCATGTAGCGAGCCCAGGGCGATCGGAGTAAGTTCAGAACAGGATTTCCTGCTGGGCTTCCCCGGTCGCCATGGCGATGGGGCGGGATGATGTCAGAGGGAATCCCGATCCACCCCTCAGCGCTGCCTGGCACTGATTGGCCAGCCTGCGCAAGGGGTCTGGAGGGGGGGGGGGGCGCAACGCGGCGGATCGGCGGCGATTGAATGTTACAAGCAGCTAGCAAAGTGCTAGCTGCATGTAACAAAAAAAAAAAATTATGCAAATCGGCCCAGCGGGGCCGGAGAAATCCTCCTGCACAGGTTACCCCGAGCTGAGCTCGGGATAACCGGCGAGGTTAAAAGCATACATCCAAGCATTAGAAAGAAAAAAAAAATCCACTTACCTGGGGCTTCCTCCAGCCCATGGCAACCGTCCTGTGCCCTCACCGCAGCTCCAGTGGTTCCCGGTCTTCTCCACTGGCGCAGCCAACCTCGCCAGGTCAGGTTCGGGGGTCAGCTTCCACCGCACAGATCACGTGGTCTCTTCGACATCATCAGGCTGGTACTGCGCAGGCGTTTTGCGCAGTACCGGAAGCCTCTGGACCTGCGGCAAGGGCACAGTACGGCTGCCACGGGCTGGAGGAAGCCCCAGGTAAGTGGATCTTTTTTTTTTTATGCTTGAATCATTCCTTTAACAACTTACAAAGTACCAAAAAGTAAATGAAAAGGTACTTAGAAAATAACTTTGAATATTTTCTTGCTTTCTGGTGGCTTAAAAGGCATTTTATTGACAAGTTTAAAAATATTACCTAGGAGAAAGCTCAGGAGAAAAAGTGAATTACATATGGGCATATTGTCAAATAAATGCCTTTTAGGCCACCACACCAGCCTTTAAGAAAATACTCGAATAATTTATTACATTTTGACAGTACTTTTCACCTACTTTTTGGTACTTTTTCAATTGCAGAGAGCTGAAATGTTATTTTAAAAAGTGGATGAGAAATTAGGATGCCACATTTATTGTAGATAAAAATGAAGAACACCTAAATGTACTGTGCCTGGCCTATCAGCCCATAAAATAATGATCCTGGGTGTATTCCTCACCACACATCACATGGAGTACTGTTCTCCATACAGTGCAGTTCAGCAGAGCAGTGGAATAGGCACAGAGATATGCTGTAGTATTCCAAGATCACCAGAGAGTGCTGCTGTGCTGTATGGCAATAGCATCTTCATTCACCACAATGCTGGCTGTGTGAAGATGCTGGATGTTGTGCTACAGTGTGATCATTATCATCCCTCGCTATCTGATGCTTCCCTGTATCTGTTAGCGCTTATTCACACCTAGGACGTTTTGCACATTTTTTGAGCGCTGGCAATTTTGAAAAACGCCCTAAATACCTTGCGCAATGAATCCTTATGGGATAGTTCATATCAGCGTGTTTAGTCTGCTTTCCGTTCACAAGAGCGCTGCATGTACCATTATCAGGGCGATTTTGCTACAATGGAAGGTATAGGAAAAACGCAAAACGCTCACAAATCTTTTCATTGCTTGTCCCCTCTCTTTCCTTGGTTGACTGCTGCTTTGATCGCATGTACTGCATTTTAATGGATTTATATTAAAGGTCTGTTTTTACTGGATGTGCCCAGCCGCTTCTATCTGTTCAAACATTTCACTTGCTGGAACTTCTTTGGGCTTTGGACAGGGGAGGACTGAGACCTTTTGGCCAGGAGGGAAACCACAAACTAGAGGCCCATTTTCATGGCAGCCCCAGTCCAAATGATGTCACACATGCGCCCCATGTGCTTTATGCCAGTAGTCACGTGGGGCGCCGCCAATGCAGAAATACAGCAAGGACATTTGAGGGACAGCATGACAGGTAAAGTATAATGCACTGGCAACGGGGAGCACATAATACATTTTGAGAGACAACGGCTGGGGTTTCCTTCGCGTTCATCATTCGTGATTATTGTACTTCATCGCCCACATCAACCTGAGATTTCCCAGCATCTCAGACCAATACATTCAACTAATTTTCACCCGAAATCAGTCAAAACGTTGATTGGGCATGCTCGTGGCGCCACAGATTTTCATCTGATTCGATAATAATTATCGAAACAGTTGGTAGATCGGCCAGCCCTAAATCATTAAATTAGAGGCAGCCTGGGGGGAAATCTCCCCCCTTCCCCCCTGGCCAGTCCTCCCCTGGCTTTGGATAATGCATGCGTTATAATATGCATGCACTGCAATGGAGATTTTAATACAAATTCTGCAAGCAGCGAGATAGTATAGCTTGATCCATTACAACTCAGTACTTTGAACAGACCCATAAAATTGTATGGGCAGTGAAACAACATGCGGAATTATTCTGCAACGCAACTGAGCACTGTGAACTAACCCTCAAACAAATAGGAATGTAAGAAAATCTTTCTTCTGAGCTGTTCTTATATACATATACACACACATATATATATGAACAATATGATTTTTAGCTGAAGTGTCTCTTACCTGCAGTCAGATATGGTGCTACAGGAAGCTGTGCCTTTCTTGCACTGACTTCAGTATTTATTGTTCTTATTACTCAGGTTGGTTGATATACATGTGTGAAAGAAAGCTCAGGGTGGAGCAGGCAACTCCTCCTATTGCTTCCAGCTGATTGCTTCCTTATATGGCAGAAGCTTCCTGTCACTTCCAGTAAGCTGTAATCTTATGTATCCACACAGATAAGCTGCAGACACACATCTTGGAAGTTGAGGGGGAAGGTGGCCATACATCAGGTGACTTGGCGGCCGATTGACCATCCGATTCAATTATTTTAATCAGAATGGGCTCTATTCACAAAGAGCCAAATTTTCCGCAAAATTTTACAGCTATATTTCCGCCAGCGGTAAACTCCGCATTTTTTCCACATTCACTAATATTTTCCGCATGCGGGAAAAAAGATGCGGAAACAGCTATTATTCATGCGGGAATCATGCGGTAAAAAGGTTGCATGAAAAAGTGGCTAAAAAAAAATGTCAAAGTCCAGCAAGCACAGCCCTTAAGCCTCCAGACTTCATTAAAGTCAATGGGATGCAGAATATATCACCTACTATTTGTAAGTGATAAAAAATCGGGAAAATAACGACGAAATGATGCGCCTGAACATTTTTGAGAATTGACTTATTATTGCGGAAAATACCGACTTCCCGCACTTTTACTGCACTTTTTCCGCATGCGGAAAAAACATGCGGAACATTTTGAGAATTTCAACTTGACGGTATTTTGGTCGCAAACTTCCCGCATGTACTTTACCGCATGCGGGAAGTCTTTGAGAATAGAGCCCATTGGGATGAAAATCGGTGCCACAGTGCATGCCTGACCGAGAATGGGCTCTATTCACTAAGGGCAGGTGGGTAAAATCCTTTTGGTCGGTAAAATACCTCATTCAGTATTTTACACTTTTTTTCCCCAAATTCATGAAATATTGTCCGCATGAGGCAGAAGTTCGGTAATTTACTGAACAAACATGCCTCAATTCACTAAGCCCTGCTCAGTAAGTGTCACTTACCAGCCGTGTAGCAGGTCAGCTGTGAGGCAGGGCGCTGCGTGTATGACTTGGGATTATCCTTCCAGTGAATCTCTGACATCCCTTTAGATGTACTGCAGCCAGCCACTGGGGTGGGGGGCACTTCTGCAAGCCAGAATACAGATTTTCACATCTAAAGGGATGCAAAAAAGCCCCCCAAAATGTCACTTTCCTATGCTCTGATACAGACCCACCAAAATGCCTGTCCCATCAAATCAGCTGAGAAGCCGGGCTGTGTGGCTCTCCCTATTGGCTGCCTGGCTCTCCCTAAAGGCTGTCTGTCAAGTTACCGCACAGAGACAGCATGGAAAAAGTAAGTTACCGGTTGCTGTGAACTGGTGAAAAATATCAAACACTTTTGCCCAATATACCGTATGCATATATGTTTGTGAACTGCAATTTCTTGACAATTCCTGAGGCAATTACCGCACAAGTCGATAATTTACCTCACTAGTTGGTAACCCTACCTTTCGTGTCCTTACCTCTCCCTCTAGATTGTAAGCCTTTGGGCAGGGTCCTCCTCCTTTTGTGTCCTACCTGATCATGCACCTCCATTACAGTGCACCCATGCTATGCATGTGATTGAACTCAACTTGCCTAATCTTCATGCAGTAAAGCGATTGTTTTTACCAGAGCGAAGCGATCCCTGCACCGCAGCGCTCCCATAACGCCAGTTGCCAGTCTGAAACCAGCCTACAGGCTCATACCCAGGTTGCAACTTCTTGCACAATTTTTCTGACGGCCTGCAATTATTTGCATGCCGATCAGACGTTTCCTCCATTTCGCGACGTGGGTGCGTGTGCACGATTGAGCAAACAACGTTTTGTGACATGCAGTGATTATGACGGCAAATTGGATCTTTAAGATCCCTGATGACTCTCGCGCAAAGTGTGCGATGGTTTGACCTCCCAGTCATGCCCATTGTGTGCCGTTGTGTGATGTCAGGTCATCAGGTCATGTCTTTGGGTAAATATTCAGCTTAAAGGGAACCTGAGGTGAGATGGATATGGAGGCTGCCATATTTAGTTCCTTTTAAACAATACCAGTTACCTGGCAGTCCTCCTGATCCTGTGTCTATAATACTATTAGCCATAGACTTTGAACAAGCAGGCAGCAGATCAGGTACTCTGACTCAGCTTTTACTGGATAAGCCATTTGCTTGTTCCAGGGTTGTTGTTTTTTTTTCAAATTCTTTATTTAAAGATTTTTCAATAAAAAAGATAACAAGTCATATAAAATGTGCTGGTGGCAAGGTGATATAGAAAATTAAAGAAAGAAAACATCATATAATAACAAACCAAATAGATGTGTATAGCATATATAATATCATTGCGAAGAGTAGAGTACATCTTGTGATATGTTGATAGAAGGCTCTATGTGAGGTGGCAAACCAGGGCCAACGGAAGTTAGGTTAGTCTATGTCTCTAGCTCATTGAGTAAAATGCAATCAAAGTCTAGAGCAGGGTGGGGAGAGAGGTAACCCTGAGTTAGGGGCGAGAAATATAGGAGTCTAATTCACGACCCTCAGGTGAGTGATAAGGTTTTACAAAGGAACCCCTGGGGCCCAGAGGGATCAATCCACCAGAGGGACTAGAGGTAGAGGATTGGAAATGGTGTGATTGGGTACCTCTGCTTTTCCCTGCTCCATGGACAAAAAAGGAAAACCCATTTTAGTGTATTGCGAGGAGATTATTGTCTGGCAACATAGAGGAGAGTGATATCTAGAGGAAGGAGACCAAAAAACGGTCTTCCCTGGTCCAGAGTATCACTGAGGGAAGTATGAAGAATTGAGAGAAGTAAGGAGAGAAAATAAGGGGGAATGGGAGAGGGGGAGAAAAGAAAGGAGAAGTCCCGCTCACCTGCAGGGTCTCAGGAAGGCCCTGAGGGTCCGTCCCATGTGGTGCTAAGAGTGAGTGCATGTTCCAAGTTTTTCGATATTGAACGCCAAAGGGGTGAGAAGTGGTCCAGGAAGGGATGTTAGGTTATTGCTATAGCCTCTCTGTATTCAGCTGTCTCAACAAACATATTCCAGTGTATCCATGTCTGTTTGTATGCCTCTTCCCTGTTGTGTGTATAGTGTGGGTCATAGATTCCATGAGGCTAATCGTGTTTATTTCAGTAAGCCATTCAGAGATTGAGGGCGCAGTAGGGGATTTCCAATGGCGGGCGATAAGAATTCGAGCTGCTTGTATTAGGTGCTTGGATAGTGATTTTTTTTTTTTTTACTTTTGAATGGATTTTGTTGTGTGGTGTAATGGATAGTAAGCAGGATCAGGGTCCCCATCTGAGTATTTTAATATATTTCTGTACCTCTTGCCAGAAAAGAGTGATCTGGGGGCAGCTCCAGAATATGTGTAATAGTGTACCTTGGTCTGAGCCACATCTCCAACATAAAGGGTCAGCGTTAGGGAACATATGGTGGAGTTTAACGGGTGTGTGAAACCATCTACTGAGGACCTTGTAATTTGCTTCTTGGATCCTGGCTGAAATGGATGAATTCTGGTTGAGCAAAATAATTTTTTGCCATTGTCAGAGAAGGAGGAGCCCAACTCTGATTCCCATTTCTCTTTTAATTGCATGGACCAGGAGTCATTGTTTGTGAGCAGCTGGTAAATCTGTGAAAGGTATTTTTTGATTATACCAGAACTCGTGCATATTGATTCGAATGAGGTTAGGTTTCTAGATAATAGATTTTTAGTGCCAAAAGAGCGTAAAAAATGTTGGAACTGAAGTAGACTCCAGTTGTCGAGGCGAGTTGTTCCAGGGTTTTGACTCAAACACTACTTATGCCAGAAGATCAACAGGGCTTCCAGGCAACTGGCCTTATTTACGGTAGCCCTCTCACCTCGAGTTACTTTAAAAAGGTGCCTATACACAGGGATGATCTCCGAGATTAATCCCGAGTAATCCCGACCGAGTACTTACTTGTGATTCAAATGAGGATTAATTACAGCAGCTGAGCGTCAGGGATTGGAAGAGTTATTTACCCATAAATCTGCATCCTCCACGTGCTCCATATACAGTGGGTTGCAAAAGTATTCGGCCCCCTTGAAGTTTTCCACATTTTGTCATATTACTGCCACAAACATGAATCAATTTTATTGGAATTCCACATGAAAGACCAACACAGAGTGGTGTACACATGAGAAGTGGAATGAAAATCATACAGGATTCCAAACATTTTTTACAAATAAATAACTGCAAAGTGGTGTGTGCACAATTATTCGGCCCCCTTTGATCTGAGTGCAGTCAGTTGCCTATAGACATTGCCTGATGAGTGCTAATGACTAAATAGAGTGCACCTGTGTGTAATCTAATGTCAGTACAAATACAGCTGCTCTGTGAGGGCCTCAGAGGTTGTCTAAGAGAATATCGGGAGCAACAACACTGTGAAGTCCAAAGAACACACAAGACAGGCCAGGGATCAAGTTATTGAGAAATGTAAAGCAGGCTTTGGCTACAAAAAGATTTCCAAAGCCTTGAACATCCCACGGAGCACTGTTCAAGCGATCATTCAGAAATGGAAGGAGTATGGCACAACTGTAAACCTACCAAGACAAGGCAATCCACCTAAACTCACAGGCCGAACAAGGAGAGCGCTGATCAGAAATACAGTCAAGAGGCCCATGGTGACTCTGAACGAGCTGCAGAGATCTACAGCTCAAGTGGAAGACTCTGTCCATAGGACAACTATTAGTCATGCACTGTACAAAGTTTATGGAAGAGTGGCAAGAAGAAAGGCATTGTTAACAGAAAGCATAAGAAGTCCCGTTTGCAGTTTGCCACAAGCCATGTGGGGGACACAGCAACCATGTGGAAGAAGGTGCTGTGGTCAGATGAGACCAAAATGGAACTTTTTGTCCAAAATGCAAAACGTTATGTGTGGCGGAAAACTAACACTGCACATCACTCTGAACACACCATCCCCACTGTCAAATATGGTGGTGGCAGCATCACGCTCAAGGGGTGCATCTCTTCAGCAGGGACAGGGAAGCTGGTCAGCGTTGATGGGAAGATGGATGGAGCCAAATACAGGGCAAACTTGGAAGAAAACCTCTAGGAGACTGCAAAAGACTTGAGACTGGGGCGGAGGTTCACCTTCCAGCAGGACAATGACCCTAAACATAAAGCCGGGGCAACAATGGAATGGTTTAAAACAAAACATATCTATGTGTTAGAATGGCCCAGTCAAAGTCCAGATCTAAATCCAATCGAGAATCTGTGGCAAGATCTGAAAACTGCTGTTCACAAACTCTGTCCATCTAATCTGACTGAGCTGGAGCTGTTTTGCAAAGACGAATGGGCAAGGATTTTAGTCTCTAGATGTTCAAAGCTGGTAGAGACATACCCTAAAAGACGGGCAGCTGTAATTGCAGCAAAAGGTGGTTCTACAAAGTATTGACTCAGGGGGCTGAATAATTATGCACACCACTTTGCAGTTATTTATTTGTAAAAAATGTTTGGAATGATGTATGATTTTCGATCCACTTCTCACATGTACACCACTTTGTATTGGTCTTTCACATGGAATTCCAATAACATTGATGCATGTTTGTGGCAGTAATGTGACAAAATGTGAAAAACTTCAAGGGGGCCGAATACTTTTGCAACCCACTGTAGGTCCATGCGTCCTAATAGTAGCGTTCCAAGCCTCGCTGCCGTCACGTCCTCCTTCCGGCTTGTAGGAGGAGGTGACAGCAACGAGACTTGGAACGCTAATAATAGGACGCATGGACCTATACGGAGCTTGGGGAGGACGCGGATTTATGGGTAAATAACCCTTCCAATCCCCGCCGCTCAGCTGCTGTAATTAATCCTCATTTGAATCACGAGTAATTACTCGGGATTAAGCTCAGAGATCATCCCTGCCTAAACACATTGATTTTCCCATTCAGTTCCCCGCAGATTCAATTCATCTTCTGGGAATTGATTCCCCAAAATGTCAGCTCGATCGATTTTATAGTCAAAATTGATCAGACTGGATGGAAAATTTAGGACGATTGGGGCAAGAGCATAGGTAGATTGATGGCCCATAGCGGTGTACTGCATGGAACAGTGCAACACTGCCGTTCGATAGATTTTAATATATTCCCCGCTAGAATCTTTTGGAAATTGATGTGCAGTGTGTGGTAGGAATAGATTGATTCTTTTCAGAAAGGAATTGATTGTTTTGGAACTTTGAGTGGAAATCTATATATGGATGGCCAGCTTTAGGGCCAGTTGTCACTGAACCAGCTTGCGCCCTGCAGGACACTTGCAGTTATGCGAGTACGAATCCCCTTGAATCCAAAAATAGATTCTTTGTCAACGGAAATTTACATAGCCGATTCCTTTACAATCAACCGATATCCTCCATCCTGCTCAATCAACAAATCGACGCGATTCACCCAGATGTAGGTCAATTATTGCCGAGCGCGTATCCTGGAACACAGAATTCCATAAAATTATCAAATCAGTTGGTCGATCAGGCCACCAAATCACTAGATGTATGGCCACCTTAACCTCCCTGGCATTATGATTATTTCCAGATTTAGGGTCTAAAAGCCATTCAATTTTTTCACAAGCTTTTAGACCCTAAAAACAAGGGAAAAAAAACATACCTCAGAGAGAACTTCAGCAGCCCCTGCATAGAACTCGCTCCGGCTTGGGATTACCACTCTGAGCTCTGGATTTCTGTCCCGTGTCTGACTCGGGTTTACAGCTAAGGAGGTTAAAGGGAACCCAAGATGAGAAACGTCTCAGGTTCCATACTTACCTGGGAATTTCTTCCAGGGACAGGAGCGAGACAGGGGAGCGCACCTGGCCAGGCCACGCATGTGCGACGAAGCACAACTTGGCCAGGCTTTCAAGATGAATTATGGTAGACTGAAGCCATCTGGGGAGACAGTGAGGGACAAGCGGCCTTAAAGGGGCTTAAGGAAGCCCCAGGTAAGTATGGTACCTGAGACGCTTCTCATCTCAGGTACACTTGAAGGTGGCCATACACTGTTCCTGCCCGTAAGAACACAACTTTCTCAAACTCAGTTTGCAAACTTGAGCTCCATAGATCACAAGCCGAGTGGCCAAGTATCCACTAATGACAACATCTATTACTTTAGAACAGAATTCATAGGCCCAACCTTTGCAACCAATGACACCTCATGGCCACAGTGCTATGGACCACATTGTCTCCTGTATGTTCACTTATTTTCCTGGGGCGTGGCCAGAGTGGCAATGTTCAAAGATTGCATATAATATATCATTATGCTGGAATATAACAGCTCAAATCAAAGGTGCATTTGTCTCAGTATTGTCATGCCAGCAGCATATATGTGGGTTCAAATAGCTAGATGCTCAGGCAGTTCAGACATAAATAGCTCTGACCTTGTGCGCAGCCTTGCTGTGCTAATTGATGGGGAATTAAGCTTCAGAAACCAAATCTCGGCTGTAGGCAAATATTCCTTCTTTCATCTGAGGAACATTGCAAACATTAAGGGCCCATTTACAGTTTCACACTTAAGCGATTAGAGCAGGGGTAGGGAATCTTGGCTCTCCAGCTGTTAAGGAACTACAAGTCCCACAATGCATTGCAGGAGTCTGACAGCCAAAGTCATGATTAATAAAGGCAAATGCATGCTGGGATTTGTAGTTTTATCACAGCTGGAGAGCCAAGGTTCCCTACCCCTGGATTAGAGGGTGATTCCTGCTAATCGCTAAAGTGCTTGCGCTTTTTAAAGCGCTAGTGCTATGTTACCCTATGGCAGTGTTTTGCGATTAGTGCCAATCGCAAACTTGTTACCTGCAGCATTATCGGAGCGATCACGGTACAGTGCTTACAAAGCTCTGACTGCAATTCCTCTGAATCGTGGAAGTGTCCAGTGATTTTACCGCGCTAATTGCGGTAAAATCACTCGTTCAAAACGCTAGCGATAAGCACTAGCGTTTCGCCATTTTCAGATGTGAACGGGGCTTAAACATCTCATTACCACACAGGATCTTCCAACCCTAGTTTATGCCTCCCTCACATAATCCTAACATTTATATAGCGCTTTTCTCCTTTGGACTCAAAGTGCTCAAGAGCTGCAGCCACTAAGCTCAAGGCCTGCAGTGTTAGGGATGACTTCTTACTGAATAGGCAATGACCCTAGCCAGGATTCAAACCCTGGTCTCCCATGTCAAAGGCAGTAAACTATCCAGCCACTACTTGACTATTGCAATGCCCTATGTGCAGGTCTCCCAAACAAGGACCGCAGTCACATTACACCAATCCTTGCTCACTGAAAAATGGAGAATACTCTTCAAGATTGGACTGTTGACATCAAAATCCCTGCACAATTTGATCCCTGGATACATGAGGGATTGCTGAAACTGCACCACACTTCTCACAACCTCAGAACCATAAACTTGGTCACTCCTCAACCTTTGGAGCCAGAGCTTTCTGTTATGCTGCCCCTACCCTTTGGAAGGCCTAGTTTACACTACAAAATGCAAGCTCTAAGCATTTTTGTGAGCGCTTTCTTTTTTTTTTTAAATAATTACCAGAATTTTTTTTCCGTGTGATGTGCGTTTTTTTGCAAGAGATTTTGTAAGTGTTTTTGTTTTGCGATTTTCTGTGTGCAGCAAACAGGAAGTGCAATCTTTGACCTGGAACTGAATGTCTTTTAGGGCCCATTCACACTATAAAGCGCTTTTCTAGGAGTTTTGCGATTGATTAGCGTTGTTAAAAAAATAAATAAAAAAAAATCGCTCCACTTCACTTTCATTAAAATCACGGCAAAAATCATGGCAATTTTTCGATCACGGCAATTTTTTTACGCAATTTTTATTAAAGTGAATGGGATCGATTTAAAAAAAAACAACGCTAATTGCAAAAACGCTCAGAAAAGCACTTCTAGTGTGAATGGGCCCTTAGGCCCCATTCACGCTTAGAAGTTCAAAACGCCGGAGATTCTTGCGGGAGTGATTTTTTTCCGCGGAAAAAAAAAAAATCACTGGACAGTGCAGCAATTTCTCAACGATTGCATTTAGCGCTTCTATAGCACTTAAACACGGTCCCCTGGAAATCGCCTGAAAATGGTGCAGGCTACGCGTAAGAATGGGCCCATAGGGTTTTATTGCACTAGCGCTTTCGAAAGCGCTAGCGTTTGAGCGTTTTGCCGAAATCCCACGGCAAAAAGCTCAAATGTGAATGGGGCCTCAAAGTACTTTTTCTTGGAAAAAAACACAACACAAAAATGCTGTTCTAAGCTCCTATTAAAGCGATTTCGATTTTCCTATACCTTGCATTGAACCACAAATGCTCAGAAAATGGTGCAGGTCCTCGCTCATGTGAGAATACTCCCATCGGATTTCATTACACAAGCGCTTACACAAGCGCTTTTACAAACGCTAGCAATTTAAAAAAAAGCTCCAATCGCTCAGAGGGCTGGTGCACACCAGAGCGATTCTGGAGCATTTTATAAAACGCTTGCAGGGGGAAAACTGCTTGGCTAATGAAAGTGAATAGGCTGGTGCACACCAGAGCGGTTCGTTTTATCCACAAACACAAACTCGGGGGCTGCAGCATTTTAGATTTCTGAGGCGTTTCTGCCTCAATGTTCAAGTATAGGAAAGTGAAAAACCGCTCTGAAAAACGCTAGATCAGAGCGGTTTTCCAGGTGTTTGTTACAGAAACTGTTCCATAACAGCTTTACTGTAACAATATTTATAATCTGCTACACAAAAACACTCCAAAAAACGCTAGGCATGTTTTGAAGACGTCTCTAAACATGCCTAAAATCGCTCTGAAAATCTGCTTCAAAAACCTCTAGCGTATTGCAGATCTGCTAGAGGTTTTTGGTGTGCATTGGGCCATAGTGTAAACAAGCCTGAACTCCCTACCACACCCAGTACAGTCAGCCCCAACTCCTTGTAGTTACATGTCCAGACTGAGGCCTAGTGCACACCAGAGCGGTTCGGCAGCGTTTTTCGATCCGCTTGCAGATGTGAAAACGCTTGGGTAATGTATTTCAATGGGCTGGTGCACACCAGAGCGGGAGGCGTTTTGCAGAAACGCATACTCCCGGGCTGCTGCAGATTTTGGATTGGGGAGGCGTTTCTGCCTCCAATGTAAAGTATATAAAAAACGCAAACCGCTCTGAAAAACGGCAGTTCAGATCGGTTTTGCAGGCGTTTTTGTTACAGAAGCTGTTCAGTAACAGCTTTACTGTAACAATACATGAAATCTACTACACCAAAAACGCTTCACAAAACCGCAAAATGCTAGCTGAAACGCTACAGAAAAATAAGAAAAAGCATTTCAAAATCTGCTAGCATTTTGCGGATCTGCTAGCGGGTTTTGGTGTGCACCAAGCCTGAAAAGCCACCTGTTTAGCCTGGTAGTTGCAGATTTGTAGAAATCTTCCTCTGCACCACAATTTACCAATCAACCAAATACTGATCTGAGCCCTGATTATGTGCTTTGAGTCCTACGAGAGAATATTATACATATAGGCCTAGTGCACACCAGAGCGTTTCCGTTGCGGTTTGCGATCCGCCTGCGGGTGCGGATCCGCTAGGGTAATGTATTTCAATGGGCTGGTGCACACCAGAGCGGGAGGCGTTTTGCAGAAACGCATACTCCCGGGCTGCTGCAGATTTTGGATTGCAGATGCGTTTCTGCCTCAATGTTAAGTATAGGAAAAACGCAAACCGCTCTGAAAAACGGCACTTCAGAGCGGTTTGCCAGGCGTTTTTTGTTACAGTAGCTGTTCAGTAACAGCTTTACTGTAACAATACAGGAAATCTACTACACCAAAACCGCTACACAAAACCGCAAAACGCTAGCTGAAACGCTACAGAAAAATAACAAAAAGCGTTTCAAAATCTGCTAGCATTTTGCGGATCTGCTAGCGGTTTTTGGTGTGCACCAGGCCATACACACACTTTTTTTGGTTGTTGTTGTTTTCCTCTCCAATTTCATACAAATTTTTGGTAGGGTAGGAGGAGCCCGGCAGGATAATTCAGATCTCTGTGATTCTATATGGTAGGTACAACATTAAGGAAACAAAATGGTGTGATCCTACCTTCTAGATGTCCCATATCATGGCTCTCGGAATCCAGGCACCTTTGGAAAATAGGCACCTCTATTGACCTGAGGAAGCGGTTTTGACCGTGAAACGCGTTGTCTGTGCCCCAATTAAACTTCAATTATACAAGTATACGACTTGATCTGTATATTTCCTATAAGGGACATCTAGAAGGTAGGATCACACCATTTTGTTTCCTTAATGTTGTACCTACCATATAGAATCACATAGATCTGAATTATCCTACCGGGCGCCTCCAACCCTACCAAAAATCAGTTAGTACCCCTTGATCCAAGGGGAAGATCTACGTCGGAGAATCTCCGACGGATCTACCTTTTTTGGGGAGCGACCAAAAGAAGAACAAAAGGCCGAGTGGGGACGGTATTTCCCCACCAGCGAAAACGAGTGGTTGCCTCAATCAGCAACCCACTCTTGTGAGTATATTACTTACTGTCTTTATAAAAGTAATCCCGTACATAATAACGTGCTGCACCAGATTGGGCTCCTGGACCCCCTGTGTTTTTTGTCTTCTACTACTACTACAATTTCATACAAGAAACCGTGAAAATGAGTTCCTTACTTGGTTAACAAAATGTAATTACACTTTATAAAGATTTGCAAAGGTTTTCATCCATTTCATAAAGACAAAATATCAGTAATCAGTTCACACAGCCTCCAAGCTAACCTTACATTAGACTTTCACACATTGTTGAAAAATGAAGCAGAAGCATCTCTCATATACAGTGAAGGAATTTTTTTTTTTTTTTTTTTTTACACGATTTGTTTGTTTTTGCTTTCAGCAGCCTTGTACAATGTGATACTTTCATTTGTAGCACTTCCCCTAGCAGCAAAATACAAATCACTTAGCGAATGCGATCTTGCAAAACGATTTTTAAAGGCATATGCGTTTTTACACACTTCAAGAAAAATTGCTCTAAAAATGGCACAGGCATGTTTTTTATTTTCTTAAAATCAAAGTGCTGCAGTGAGAACACCCTCATAAGGTGATACACTGCTGTGGTGCTTTGCCAAACGCTGGCAAACGGAGCACAACCGCTCACAGTGTGAGACAGCCCTAACGCCGGATTCACACTATGCACATCACGTTATAATGTGTGTGAACTGCATGTGCTTTATACTATACATTTTAAAAAGTGTACCTGAGAGGACTTAAAGGGAACCAGAAACGAAAGAAAGAAAAGATTTTATACATACCTGGGGCTTCCTCCAGCCCCATAAGACAGATCGCTCCCACGCCGCCGTCCTCCGCTGCCTGCAACTACAAGAACCAGGTTCGTCAATGACGTCATCGGAGCCAGCCTACGCAGGAGAAGCGCGCCCTCTACGTATCTCTCCAGCGGCTGCTGGAGAGATACGCAAACAGCGCACTTCTCTTACACTAGACTGGGTCCAACTGACGGAAGAGCGGGGAGCAGGTTCTCGTAGCTGCGGGAAGCGTCGGACGGCGGCGTGGGTGCGATCCGAGCCGATGGGGCTGGAGGAAGCCCCAGGTATGTATAAAATCTTTTATTTCGTCTATGGTTCTCTTTAAAACTAGAAATTCATACATACCTGGGGCTTCTTCCCCTTCAGCCCGATCGCTCCCTCTGCGCCATCCTCCGCCTTCTAGATTCTCCGCTATAGCTTTGTACAAATTTACGATGCGGTGATAAATAGATTGAACTAGAGCTTTAAGTAAAAGCACTAGAAAATAATACCTACACAGTCAGTGTACTATTAACAATAGTGTATTATGGGGTACTTGAGAAGGTATGGTACTTGAGATAATCTTAGCAGTACTGTGGGGTACAATATAATGATGAGGTGTTACATAGAACCCAGTGAAATCAGATCTTTCTAAAGGGCCAGAAGGAACCAAAGAGACCCTTACTTGTTAAGAAAAAAAAAAAAAAGTAACCACCCTTTACTTTTACTTTTGGCCCTCTACAAAAATCCTAGTGGTCCAGCTTCTCCATGACATGTCCTATGATAAGGCTATATCAATCCATATCTGATACTGAAGAAGCTCAAAGCAGCCTGTAACAGCTGTCTGCAGGTTGGATTAAAGGACTGTAAAATAAACAGGCTTTTCACATGTTAAGATTTGCATATTCAGATACAGAGCTGAAGTGATGGATTATGGGGTAACTTGTTTATGTAAAGCTAGATACCTGCACGTTTAGGTAAGTATTTCAGATTGTAGTGGTCATGAGGAGGGTCTGGCCTTACTCAGGCTTTGTATTCTCATCTCTGGTTAAAAACACCAGGTAATACATTTTACAGATAGAAAAATTGGTCCCTTTAAGGCCCTTTTTACAATACACAGCAGAAAAGGAGGTTGCTGTACTCTTTTACAACAGTGCAGCTACAATCACTATCATGTTCTCTCCCTTTGTCAGTGCCACAGTTATATTATCATTCTTCTATCATATTTCCTTTAAGGTGCAGAGATCAGTCAGCCTTCTTAGCCTCTTTCTTCAGGATTTGACGCCGTAGATTGATGAGGTCGAAAAAGATATTGCGCCCCAAGATTTCCGATGCACACATCATGGCTCCTCCGAGAGCTCCGGCAAACCCACACAGGAAGATGTCCTGGCCTGAAATAGGGAACAAAGGAAGAAGCCTTCAGTCACCATGTATATGTAGCCACTTAAACTATTTCCGAACACGCCCACCCAGAAACCTGCCACCCAGCTGGGGTCGGTGATCTTATGGAGGGGACAGCAACGCACCACAGGGCAGGGGAACTGTAGCACTGGGCCAGATTGTGAGGAGGTGTGTAGTCCAGAGGAGTCAGAAGACTTCCTATGGATACAGGAAAAAAAACACAGCGAGAGACCAGGAACCCCCTTTGGAGTAGTAGATTAATGTCAAGTTCTGGATAAATACAAAGTGATGAGGTACTCACAAAGGTGGGTTGCAAGACCAGCAGCCACAGTATAAAAACAAGTGAGGAAATCCCATCCCTACTCGGGTTCTTTGTCTTCAAATGTGTGGGTCGCACTCCAGGAAAAAACGATTGTTTGGGTACACAAAACAAATAATTGACAGCAACCTCTAATAGCCAGGGGGCTGTAAACAATATCACTGGGAAGGAGAAGGCGCCCCAAAAAATAACCATGGATGTCATAAATATAAAATGGCTTACCTCTGAGAAGAAGGGGCAACACCAATATAAGAAAGAAGCAATGTCTTTCCTATATTGGCGTTATCCCTTCTTAGAGGTAAGCCATTTTATACTTATTACATCCATGGCTATTTTATGGGGTACTGGGCCAGATTGACTTCTTGGGGCTGGAAAAAGCTCCAGGTAAGTGAAGCTTACGGCAACTTTATTTTTTTTTTTTTACAGTTTGGATATCCTTTACCTAATAGGCACATAAATGAATGTAGGAAAAAGAAAAATGTTTGGTCTTTTAGCAAAACATATCCATTAGACTATAGTAAGGCTACATTTCTACTAGCCGTCGCATGTCTTGTAGGACGCACTTCCTGTTTTTTACGATTACGCAGCTGAATCCTGGAAGCCGTGCCATGCACAGCTATGGGATTCGCTGCCACTTGCATGAAAACTTGCTGCAATGTCGGCTGAATCGCTAAGGCAAGCAGTTTCCCCACGCAATTTGCCCGCGAGGAAGCTCTGCAGATTCGGCTCGATTTCCGCACTAATGGAAACGGGCCCTAATGCTGTGGATTGATTAAAATACAATCTTTCCTTTGGATCTGAATGATCATAATACCAAAAAAAGTGTGTGTGTGTTATTTGCGATGTAATTTATTAATGTGGTTTGATCCACAATGAGCCATCATCTTTACTAATGTCACCCACTAACAATGCAATAGGCTAAAAGGTTGTGTGCGAGATATATACAGATCTTTTTCCTACCATGCATCAAGGTTCAGACAGGAAACTGTCAGGACCAGGGGCAAACGCAGGATTTTTAAGGGGGGGGGGGGGGGGGGATTCCTGAAAGGTCCAGAAGCACTTATGTCCCCGAGTGCTTCCGAATACAGGTGGCTCCATACTACCCATGCACAAAAGTGCGCTGGCGTATTACGGAGCTGCTTATCTTTGGAAGTACTCAAGGACACTAGTGTTTCTGAGGGCTTCTGGTAGCAGCCAATTTGAACAGGAGACAGCGCTAGAACAACTCCCCAAGAGAGGAACAGGAGACAGACTTAGTTTGGACAATTCAGTGGAATATGCTACATAGTTTCACATACCACAAGCGATACCCATATGATGCAGGGATATATGCATCTGTGGAAGATGGCGGCGCTATATAAATACTAAATAATAATAATTTGCCTCACCAGGATTGCACTTTTATTTAGCTTTCCTGTATGACAAGAAGACCCAGCCACCACTAGGTGAATGAGGGAGGGCTGGTGCACACCAAGAGTGCTTCTAAACGTTTTTCAAATTGACAGCGATTTGAAAAGCGCTTGGCTAATGTTACCCTATGAGGGTGTTCCCACAGCAGCGTTGTGATTTTTTTCAAAATCACAAGTATACTGCACGTAGCATTTTTTTGAGCGATTCATTCAGAAATCGCTCTGAAAAATCGCTTCACAAAATCACAGTCACTAATTGCTAGCCATTGCTATTGTGATTTTGGCGTGCACTAGCCCAGAGAGAGGAGGAGCGGAGAAATTGAGAATAGCCTGAGATGGAGCAGAGAGCTTATCTGTATTGCAGTCCCACATCACTTGCCTGTAATAGGACTCCTGTCCCTGCTGGTCTCTCACACAAGTCAGAAAGCAGCCCTCCTGGAGTCTAGGGACTGTCGAAAACTTTTCAGCTTGTTTAACACCTTATCCACACTAGCAGTCATCATAACAATGAGGAGAGACCAGACAGATTTTTGCCCACGGACCCTCCAGGCAAGCTCTGCATCATGCTGTGTATATTTACCAGCTTGCCTGCCGTTTAATTGCACTTTTATCAGCTAGCCTAGTATTTTTACATTGCCTTACAACAGCAAACCTGACCAGCCCTAAAGGCAGCCATACACTGGTCGATGTGCCATCAGATCGACCAGCTGACAGATCCCTATCTGATCGAATCTGATCAGATAGGGATCGTATGGCTGCCTTTACTGCAAACAGATTGTGAATCGATTTCAGCCTGAAACCGATCACAATCTGATCAGCTGCTCCTGCCGCCTGTCCTCCCCCCGCGCATACATTACCTGACACTGGCTCCCGGGCATCTTCTCCACGCTGCACCGCTCTGTTCTTGCTCCATCTCGGCGCTTCCTGTGTCACTCCGTGACCAGGAAGTTCAAATAGAGCGCCCTCTATTTGAACTTCCTGGGTCACTGCAGTGACCCAGGAAGCGCCGGGATGGAGCGGGTGCAGCGCTGAGAAGATGCGGAGAAGACGCCCGGGAGCCCGCATCAGGTAATGTATTTTTCATCGGATCGGCCGCCGCTAGCGACGCGCACTTTACCCGCGGGCGATCGAGGGTAATTTCCCGCACGGCGCGATCGACGGACCGATCCGATTTCGGGAGGAAATCGGATCGTCGGTGGCGTTTACCGCGAACGATTGGCAACAGATTCGATCCCAGGATCGAATCTGCTGTCGAAACGGCCGGGAATCGGGCCAGTGTATGGCCACCTTAAATCACTGAATGGAAGGGGGCCTGGGGGGAGATTGCCCCCCTTCCAGCCAGCACTAGGAGAAGGGGGGAAACAATGGTGAATGCAGAGAGAGGAGGAGTGGAGAGAATGAGATAGAGCAGATAGCGTATCTGTATTGCAGTCCCACATCACACAGGCTACTTGCCTGTAATGTGTCTCCTGTCCCTGCCAGCCAAATCCAAAAAAGCTTTATTGGCAGGACCAAATACATTTAGCATTGCCAAAGCAAAAACAAAACATTAACAACATGGTGGGGAGGATTGTGGAAATAGTGGAAGGATATAGGTATACCGTCCATAGGGGTGTGGAGGATGTAAGGGATGGTCAGCCTCTCACACAAGCTGCAGGCAGCCCTCCTGGAGTTTAGGCACTGTCAAAAACTTTTCAACCTATGAAATACCTTATGTAGCTGTCTACATGCAGTCTTTACAATAGGGAAAGAGCTGAGTTTTTCCCACAGACCCTGCAGGAGGCAAGCCTCTGTATAGTTACCAGCTTGCCCGCTTTAGCGATTTCAGGGAATTGTTTTTAAAGGTACCGGAGTCTCATGGGGGGATTCCATACATCCGGAACCCCAGTCTGAATACGCCAGTGAGGACCATGGTCATGACATACTGTGGGAGGGGTTTCGCCACAATAAACTCTATTAACAAAGGGCAGGCTGGTAAAATAGTCTTCAGTAATATACCTCATCTGCAGGGGTGAGCCTGGGGTGCCTGGCACCTGGGTGCAAGATTTTCTCTGGCGCCTATGGGAGTGGTTAAATTAACCACGCCCAACCACATAACCACACCCATGTCCTTCCTAATCACACCCACACCTTCCACCTCTTTACGCATGCATGTGATACCCCATTCCTACCCCTCTTCCATGGGCTTGCTCCTGGCTGGCTTTGGCTTCCTGCGAGTGACAGTCTGCTAGTCTCTGGACTGACTCAGGCTGAGAGGCTCTGCGAGTGCGACGCAGTCACACACTGCGTATTTATGGCTGCCTGCGGCCACCCTACTCTCGCTCGCTGACGTCGGCTCCTCCCCCCTGCCAAGCCCAAGGTGGGCTGCCTGTATCTTTCCCGTTGCACCACACAGCCTGCCAGTGTTGCCAACCTTTCACGTTATTTTTTACTGACAAATACCTAAAAATTTACTGACAAAAGATTTTTACTGACAAAAATTCCCCACTAAATGCACATAAGAGACAGCTTTTCCCCATGTAAATGCACATAACGAGAGACTGCTTTTCCCCATGTAAATGCACATAACGAGAGACTGCTTTTCCCCATGTAAATGCACATAACGAGAGACTGCTTTTCACCAGCAAATGCACATAACAAGAGACTGCTTTTCACCAGCAAATGCACATAACAAGAGACTGCTTTTCACCAGCAAATGCACATAACAAGAGACTGCTTTTCACCAGCAAATGCACATAACAAGAGACTGCTTTTCACCAGCAAATGCACATAACAAGAGACTGCTTTTCACCAGCAAATGCACATAACAAGAGACTGCTTTTCACCAGCAAATGCACATAACAAGAGACTGCTTTTCACCAGCAAATTCACATAACAAGAGACTGCTTTTCACCAGCAAATGCACATAATGACAAACAGCCAGTGTCCCCAGGATATGTAGCCAGGGGGTATATGTGCCCGGGATAGGTAGCCAGGGGGTATATGTGCCCGGGATAGGTAGCCAGGGGGTATATGTGCCCAGGATAGGTAGCCAGGGGGTATATGTGCCCAGGATAGGTAGCCAGGGGGTATATGTGCCCAGGATAGGTAGCCAGAGGGTAATATGTGCCCAGGATAGGTAGCCAGGGGGTAATATGTGCCCAGGATAGGTAGCCAGGGGGTAATATATGCCCAGGATAGGTAGCCAGGGGGTATATGTGCCCAGGATAGGTAGCCAGGGGGTATATGTGCCCAGGATAGGTAGCCAGGGGGTATATGTGCCCAGGATAGGTAGCCAGGGGGTATATGTGCCCAGGATAGGTAGCCAGGGGGTATATGTGCCCAGGATAGGTAGCCAGGGGGTATATGTGCCCAGGATAGGTAGCCAGGGGGTATATGTGCCCAGGATAGGTAGCCAGGGGGTATATGTGCCCAGGATAGGTAGCCAGGGGTTATTATGTGCCCAGGATAGGTAGCCAGGGGGTAATATGTGCCCAGGATAGGTAGCCAGGGGGTAATATGTGCCCAGGATAGGTAGCCAGGGGTATAGGGTCCCCGTTTAGGTAGTGACAGGAGCGCACCCCACCCTCCCCTCCCGCCGCTGCTGCCTCTGCCGCCGCCGCTCCCTCCTCACCTTGCAGCAGCTTCAGACCTCAATCAGCGGGCGACCCGACCAGTAAGAAGGCGCCAGGCGCACCCGCTCTATATGCGGAAGTGATGTCACTTCCGCATATCAGTGCGGCGTGCTAGGTCCTAGCGCCCGCCCGCCTGATCGAGGTCTGACGCAGCGCCGGCGGCTAGAGGGAGGAAGGGAGCGAGCGAGCGGCGGCCACAGGGGGAGAGCGGCGGCCGGGCGGCGCCTCTCAGAGGCAGGCGCCTGGGTGCCTTGCACCCGCAGCACCCGCCCAGGCTCGGCCCTGCTCATCTGGTATTTTACACTTTTTTTTCTCCAAATTTACAGTGGGATGTGAAAGTTTGGGCAACCTTGTTAATCGTCATGATTTTCCTGTATAAATCGTTGGTTGTTACGATAAAAAATGTCAGTTAAATACTCACCTAAAGGATTATTAGGATCACCATACTAATACGGTGTTTGACCCCCTTTCGCCCTCAGAAGTGACTTAACCTCCTTGCCGGTCTAATTCTCGCCGGCAAGGAGGCAGCGCAGAATTTTTTTTAAAAAAAATTTCTCCAATCATGTAGCGCTACATGATAGCCACTGAGCGGCTACATCCCCCCACCCACTCCGATCGCCTTCGTCGATCAGAGTAAGCAGGAAATCCCGTTGAGAACGGGATTTCCTGCAGAGTTTCCCCGGTCGCCATGGCGGGACGTCACAGATAATCCCGATCCACCCCTCAGCGCTGCCTGGCACTGATTGGCCAGGCTCCGCAGGGGTCTGGGGGGGAGGGGCGGCTCGGCGTGGCGGTTAGCGGCGGAACGGCGACGAGCGGAGGCGATCGAATGTTGCAAGCAGCTAGCAAAGTGCTAGCTGCATGTAACAAAAAAAAAAAAATTATGCAAATAGGCCCAGCGGGGCCTGAGAAATCCTCCTGCGCAGGTTACCCCGAGCTGAGCTCGGGATAACCGGCAAGGAGGTTAATTATACATGGCATTGATTCAACAAGGTGCTGAAAGCATTCTTTAGAAATATTGGCCCATATTGATAGGATAGCATCTTGCAGTTTATGGAGATTTGTGTGATACACATCCAGGGCACGAAGCTCCCGTTCCATCACATCCCAAAGATGTTCTATTGGGTTGAGATTTGGTGACTGTGGGGGTCATTTTAGCACAGTGAACTTATTGTCATGTTCAAGAAACCAATTTGAAATGATTCGAGCTTTGTGACATGGTGCATTATCCTGCTGGAAGTGGCCATCACAGGTGGTCATGAAGGGATGGACATGGTCAGAAACAATGCTCAGATAGCTGGTGGCATTTGAGCGATGCCCAATTGGCACGAAGGGGCCTAAAGTGTGCCAAGAAAACATCCCCCATTACCAGCCTGCACAGTGGTAACAAGGCATGATGGATCCATGTTCTCAGTTTACAGCAAATTCTGACTGTCAAGACTCATCAGACCAGGCAACATTTTTTTCAGTCTTAAACTGTCAAATTTTGGTGAGCTTGTGCAAATTGTAGCCTCTTTTTCCTATTTGTAGGGGAGATGAGTGGTACTTGGTGGGGTCTTCTGCTGTTGTAGCCCATTCGCCTCAAGGTTGTGCGTGTTGTGGCTTCACAAATGCTTTGCTGCATACCTCAGTTGTAACGAGTGGTTATTTCAGTCAACGTTGCTCTTCTATCAGCTTGAATCAGTCGGCCCATTCTCCTCTGACCTCTAGCATCAACAAGTCATTTTTTCCCACAGGACTGCCGCATACTGGATGTTTTTCCCTTTTCACACCATTCTTTGTAAACCCTAGAAATGGTTGTGTGTGAAAATCCCAGTAACTGAGCAGATTGTGAAATACTCAGACCGGCCCGTCTGGCACCAACAACCATGCCACGCCCAAAATTGCTTAAATCACCTTTCTTTCCCATTCGGACATTCAGTTTGGAGTTCAGGAGATTGTTTTGACCAGGAACACACTCCTAAATGCATTGAAGCAACTGCCATGTGATTGGTTGATTAGATGACTGCATTAATGAGGAATTGAACAGGTGTTCCTAATCCTTTAGGTGAATGTATATCATGTAGGAGACACACAGTGATATTTGTGAAGTGAAATTAAGTTTATTGGATTTACAGAAAGTGTGCAATAATTGTTTAAACAAAATTAAGCAGGTGCATAAATTTGGGCACCACAAAAAAGAAATGAAACCAATATTTAGTAGATCATTCTTTTGCAAAAATTACAGCCTCTTAAAGAGAACCCGAGGTGTGCTTAAAGAAGGTTATCTGCATACAGAGGCTGGATCTGCCTATACAGCCCAGCCTCTGTTGCTATCCCAAACCCCACTAAGGTCCCCCTGCACTCTGCAATCCCTCATAAATCACAGCCATGTTGTGAGGCTGTGTTTACATCTGTAGTGTCAGTCTCAGCTGCTCCCCCGCCTCCTGCATAGCTCCGGTCCCTGCCCCTGTCCCTTCCCTCCAATCAGCAGGGAGGGAAGGGATGCAGGCGGGGACTGGAGTTCTGCAGGAGGCGGGGAGAGCAGCAGACTGACACTATAGAGATAAACACAGCCAGCTCTGACAAGCTGTTTGTCAGCAGCGTGGCTGTGATTTATGAGGGATTGTAGAGTGCAGGGGGACCTTAGGGGGGGGGGGGGGGGGGGGGGGGGTTTGGGATAGCAACAGAGGCTGGGCTGTATAGGCAGATCCAGCCTCTGTATGCAGATAATATTCTTCAAACCCACCTCGGGTTCTCTTTAATGCTTCCTGTAGGTTCCAATGAGAATCTGGATACTGGTTGAAGGTATTTTGGACAATTCCGCTTTACAATACATCTCTAGTTCATTCAGGTTTGATGGCTTCAGAGCACGGACAGCTCTCTTTAACTCACACCACAGATTTTCAATTATATTCAGGTCTGGGGACTGAGATGGCCATTCCAGAAGGTTTTACTTGTTCCTCTGCATGAATGCCTTAGTGGATTTTGAGCAGTGTTTAGGGTGGTTGTCTTGTTGAAAGATCCAGGCTTCAGCTTTGTCACTGATTCCTGGACATTGGTCTCCAGAATCTGCTGATACTGAGTGGAATCCATGCATCCCTCAACTTTGACAAGATTCCCAGTCCCTGTACTGGCCACACAGCCCCACAGCATGATGGAATCACCACCATATTTTACTGTAGGTAGCAGGAGTTTTTCTTGGAATGCTGTGTTCTTTTTCCTCCATGCATAATGTCCCTTGTTATGCCCAAATAACTCCATTTTAGTTTCAGTCCACAGCACCTTATTCTAAAATGAAGCTGGCTTGTCCAAATGTGCTTTAGCATACCTCAAGCGGCTCTGTTTGTGCTGTGGGTGGAGAAAAGGCTTCCTCTGCATCACTCTCGCATACAGCATCTCCTTGTGTGAAGTGCGCTGAATGATTGAACGATGCACAGTGACTTCATCTGCAGCAAGATGATGTTGTAGGTCTTTGATGCTGGTCTGTGGGTTGACTGTTCTCACTATTCGTTGCTTCTGTCTATCCAAGATTTTTCTTGGTCTGCCACTTCGAGCCTTAAAGGACAACTGAAGAGAGTGGTATATGGAGGCTGCCATGTTCATTTCCTTTTATGCAATACCAGTGCCTGGCAGCCCTGCTGACCCTCTGCCTCTAATACTTTCAGCCATAGACCCTGAACAAGCATGCAGCAGATCAGGTGCTTCTGACATTGTCAGATCTGACAGATTAGCTGCATGCTTGTTTCTGGTGTGATTTAGACACTTCTGCTGACAAACAGGCCAGCAGGGCTGCCAGGCAACTGGTGTTTAAAACGAAATAAACATGGCAGGCTCCATAATCTTCTCACTTCAGTTGCCCTTTAACTTGAACTGAGACTGTGGTCTTCCATTTCCTCAATATGTTCCTAACTGTGGAAACAGACGGCTGAAATCTGAGACAGCTTTCTGTATTCTTCCCCTAAACCATGATGGTGAACAATCTTTGTCTTCATGTCATTTGAGAGTTGTTTTGAGACCCCCAAGTTGCTACTCTTCAGAGAAAATTAAAAGAGGAGGGGAACTTACAATTGACCCCCTTAAATACTCTTTCATAATTGGATTCACCTGTGTATGTAGGTCAGTGACCACTGAGCTTACCAAGCCAATTTGAGTTCCAATAATTAGTTTTGGAATCAATAAAATGACAACAGTGCCCAAATTTATGCACCTGCCTAATTTTATTTAAAGAGTAACTGTCAGGCTGCAAAAGCTAATTTAAACCTCTATTCTCCTGTGTTAAACAGTTTAGAAGGAAGCCAAAAAGGCAATACTGAAGTTAAAAATATCTCTTACTTTTAATGTGTGCTGAACAGCAAGGCTGTTATTTCCAAGCTCTTAAGAGGCCGAGAGGCCGCATACCATACTGCAAAGCATTCTGGGGCTGCTTGTTCCCACCTTGGGTCCTCCCCTCTGCTGCTAGTGAGAAGTTACAGGCTCATGTTAGAACAGCTTGTAACTCAGTCCAGCTCACAGCACTGAAAAATCTCCGGGCAGAGTATACTGCATGAGTCCGCTATTGTTCCTAGCCACATGGCTAATTAATATTCACTGCACAGTAGTGTTGTATTTTTTTCTGAGTGGAATCATCAGGAAGCAGGGAGGACATGACGACACATTTGGCTTCATAGGAGCATCATTCTCTGCAAATACTATATAAAAATTCAGTGAAATCCAAACGTGGACAGTGAAATGCATATGTAATGCAAGTACAGCCAATCTTTAGCTACTGATATGTGGTTTTTTTCCTCTGAGACCCTATACTTAACAGCTCCTCTTTAAGCTATCATTGCACACTTTCTGTAAATCCAATAAACTTCATTTCACTTCTCAAATATCACTGTGTGTCTCCTAAATGATATATTTAACTGACATTTTTTATCGTAACAACCAAGGATTTATACAGGAAAATCATGACGATTAACAAGGTTGCCCAAACTTTCACATCCCACTGTACTAAAGTTTTCCCTCATGAGGCAGAAGTTCGGTAATTTACCCTGCAGCCACCAGGGGGAGCGCTTCTGTATGCAACAATACAAATAAGCACATCTAAAGGGATGCAGAGATGCCTTCTGAAAATTTCCCTCTTCTGCTTTGCTACACTGAAAAGTCCCACCCGATTACCCTTCGCTTCAAATCAGTGTGAGAAGCAGGCTGTGTGACTCTCCCTATTGGCTGCCTGGCTCTTCCCAAAGGCTGTCTGTCAAGTTACCGCATAGAGACAGCATGGGGAGAGCCAGTTATCGGCTGCTGTGAGCTGGAGAAAGTTACCAAACACTTTTGGCCGGTAAACTTAAAGGGAAGCTGTATTGAGTAAAATTTAAAATAAACGCATGAGGTAACTTCAAATGAACATCACATCTTGCCATCAGTTCCTCTCAGAAGCTCACCATTTTCTTCTGACAATGATCCCTTCCAGTTCTGACAACATTTTGTCAGAACTAAAATATATCAGTTGCTGTCAGTTACATATCAGTTGCTGTCAGTTATAGCTGGGTGGACAACTGATGTACCAGGTAATGTCCATGTTTCCCTATGGCTCAAGTGGGCGATGTTACAGTTTAACAGTGTGCTGACCAGAAAGCTGTTATGGGGTAATGGCCATTTTCAAAATGGAGGACGGAGAATTCCCTTGATCACAGTGGACAAACAGGACGCGGGAGAGGAGAAAGAGATTGAGGAGTAGACTACACGGGAGGCAAGTATGACTTGTGTATGCTTAATTTTGACTTTTAATTTTCAGTTCAGGTTTTCTTTAATGCAGAAATCTTTGTGAATTGCATTTTGACATTTACCGCACAAGTCAGTAATTTAACTTACTAGTCAGTAATGTTTATTTTCTGTGCAGTGAAGGGTTTAGTGAATTGGAATGTGGGAAGATGATCGGTAATATCAGCTGTTTTCAGCATTACCAAAATGCGGTAATGCTTTGTGAATAGAGCCCAATATCGATCACACAGCCCCCAACCCCCCCCCCCCCCCGGTTGATTTATGTGAAGTGAAGATTTCTGGTGGGAAAGGGGGTATCGGCCATAGAGGGGCTTGGCCGCCTTCCATGACTCACTACCGTGCTTCCTCCTTCGAACCGGATCGAGGAAGCACGGTAGTGAGTCGTGGAACGCGGCCAACAGTGGTCACACCTGTTTAATCAGCGGGTCGTTAGCATTTCAATTCTGAGTAGCCCATCTCTGGTATCGGCTACTGGTACAAAGTTCAAACCTTGGCTACAGTTCCATTTTAATGGGGCCTTCAGTGAATGAGAACCATTTTCATGCAGATTAAAGGAAATGATTTGCAGGTTGAAATGGAGACAGTCAGATACGGGTCCTTATATTTTGATTGGCCCAATGTCAAGCTGCATAAAATTTACATGCAAGCTGGAATAATTAGTATAGGCCTCTAATTAACACCCCTGCTTAAAGATAACCAGAGACGAACAACATAATAAATTTATACATACCTGGGGCTTTCTCCGGCCCCCCATCAGCACGGATCGCTCCCACGCCGCCGTCCTCAGCCTCTATCGCCGTTACCAGGTCCCGTCATTTCGACCAGTCAATGCAAACGCAGTGCGCTCCCTCCGTACTGCGTAGGCGCATGCGTAAAGCACGTGTCGGCGAGACGGAGGGAGCCCCTGCGGATGCGTACAACTGGCCACGTTTGGCGGAAGTGACGGGAACCGGTACCGGCGATAGAGGCAGCGGACGGTGGCGTGGGAGCGATCCCTGCTGATGGGGCTAAAGTAAGCCCCAGGTATGTATAAATCTATTATGTGTTTTCGTCTCTGGTTCTCTATAAGAGGCTACAATCATTTGTACCAGAGGAAATGCTGAACTATAGTATAGATGTGACATAGCACAACTGACGTCACATCTCTATGACTAGTAGTGTGGCATTTGTTTGCACCAGGAACATGAACTGGAGAATTCCAAACCAATCCTAGCCTGCTTGAGGGCCAACCAGTCTGCTTCCTCTATAACTTTTTCTTTGCGCCCTCTGGTGGCCAGAGGCTCAATGTGATATTATTTATACAGTATAGCAGCATTTTCTGTGGTGTAACACAGAGTTCAATACAGGTGAGTAGGTTTAAAAAAGAAAAAGAAAAAAAAAAAAAAAAACCACAAGTCACACATATCATACAGTACAAATAAGTAGAACACATACAGCAAAGGCAATGTAAAACTGATTTTACGAGCTTACAATCTACATTTCGGCAGGTATGCACAGCAATCCCATTCATTCATTATGAATGGAATTGCAAGCCCATCTGTCAGAATAGTCTTGCAACTCAATGCCGTTTGTCATCACAGCCGTCTGCATTGCATGCACAGCGAAGATGGAAACAAGGCCTTAGAGCAGTAGTTCTCAAACTGGGTGCTGCGGCACCCTGGTGCACCATGAACACTTCCCAGGAGTGCGATGGCTTTGTCCCCTTGCCTGGGCATGTTTTTTGGTCAGCTCTGATTGGTCGGTTGCATACTAGTGGCAGGTGCAGCAGAGCCAACAGAGCTGCCCCACTTGTGGACTCCAAGCTACGTCACTCTGGGACTCAGAATCTTGACCCAGAATAGCAGCAGCTCACAGTAAGGTTTGTTAACTGCCTCCGGGTGGCGGTGGGGAATGTCGCAGGTGTGGACGTTTTTCACTTTGAGGTCGCACAGCACACGTTGCTATCAGGCCATACACACGGTTTTCCATAAAGGGTGGGCATGCTCTCAGGTCCCACATGTATGGGCCCCACACTGCTGCACCCCTGACTCTACTGCACCCCCCTCCCTCTGCTCCCCAGCAGCCCTCACTTTGCTGCAGCCCTCCCTCTGCACCCCAGCAGCCCTCCCTCTGCACCCCAGCAGCCCTCCCTCTTCTGCACCCCACCATTCCTCCCTCTGCTCCTCATCAGCCCTCTCTCTGCTCCCCAGCAGCCCTCACTTTGCTGCATCTAGCACTAGTTGTTATTTCTTTGTGTGAAGAGCTTGCAGCGAACACAGAGAGTGAATACATGTGAAAGAAGACTGAGGGAGGGTTCACACTTGCATCTGCAGGAATTGCAGATGGATTTCTGGCAAGCGATTTGCCGCACTGCGTTTTGGAGTGGTGTGTTTTAACACGTGGTTTTTTTTACAGAAGGCATTGATGTCAATGAGGAAACACATGCGTTATATGGGAAAGTTAGTGCAGGCTATATATTTTTTTTTAACGCTGAGTGGAATCCCATACGCTTCTGGAAAACAGAGCGGCACCATAGACAATCATTACATACGTTGCCACGTACGTTTTTTAGTATGCGGCACAGCATACTTATAGGTTCAAATAATAATGATGAAAGTACAAAACTCACCTGTGAGGTAAAGCCCTTTTATAGGCGTTTTAGGCCTCATAGTTGCCACAACTTCTGGGTTCATCCTGGCAGTATCGTGATCTACTCCATAGAACTCTCCCCGAGAGGCACCGAGGTAGTGATCATTAGTGATAGGGGAACCACTGGTGTAGCAATCAATCTGCAATGGGGATGGAGAGAACATTGGTACACTGGAATAGAACATAACATAGCAGATGCTTTTGCTTTTGAGGCAGCCGGTCATGAATGGAGGACGCCACTGCTGGACACTTCTGAAAGCGCTACTAGTCTGTAATGCTCATAAATCTCCTCATCTGATGGGAATATGTAGATCAGGAAAGTCAGACAATCTGACCTGCATACTGGTTAGTGATTTAAATGGCATTATAGAATGGTGTTTCTCTGTGGTTATCTACATATCTTATGACAGGTTCATTTAAAGCACAGGTGTTAAACTAAAGGCCGATTGGGGGATTTTATGTAGCCCTCGAGACCTTCAACTGTGCATCATTGTAAGCAGTAAAAAGGACAGCACACTGTCTTCCCATCCAGAGGATCTCTCTCTCTCTCTCTCTCGCCGCCAGGACTTGTGCAGGAGCAGGGTAAGCCATATATCGGCTGTATCCTGCACCCAAGTCCAATACGTAGTCAAAGAAGTCCCAGAGCAGCACTTAGTTTGAGACAATTAATGTTAAATCTTAAAAGGACAACTGTAGTGAGAGGTAAATTGAGGCTGCCATATTTATTTTCTGTTAAAGAATACCAGTTGCCTGGCAGCCCTGCTAATCTATTTGGCTGCAGTAGTGTCTGAATTACACCAGAAACCAGCATGCAGCTAACCTTGCCAGATCTGACATTAATGTCAGAAATACCTGATATGCATGCTTGTTCAGGTTCTATGGCTGAAAGTAATGGAGGTAGGGTATCAGCAGGACTGCCAGGCAACTAGTATTGCTTAAAAGAAAATCAATATGGCAGCCTCCACATTCCTCTCGCTACAGTTGTCCTTTAATTAACAATTTGGCCCACGACTTAAAGGGATACTGTAGGGGGGTCGGGGGAAAATGAGTTGAAGTTACCCGGGGCTTCTAATGCTCCCCCTCAGACATCCTGTGCCCGCGCAGCCGCTCACTGATGCTCCAGCCCCGCCTCCAGTTCACTTCTGGAATTTCTGACTTTAAAGTCAGAAAACCACTGCGCCTGCATTGCCGTGTCCTCGCTCCCGCTGATGTCACCAGGAGTGTATTGCACAAGTCCAGTATGGTCTTTGGTCTGCGCAGTACGCTCCTGGTGACATCAGCGGGAGCGAGGACACGGCAATGCAGGCACAGTGGTTTTCTGACTTTAAAGTCAGAAATTCCAGAAGTGAACCGGAGGCGGAGCCGGAGCATCGGTGAGTGGCTGCGTGGGCACAGGATGTCTGCGGGGGACCATTAGAAGCCCCGGGTAAGTTCAACTCATTTTCCCCCGACCCCCCTACAGTATCCCTTTAAACTCAATCATGTTAGGGGCTAAAATCTAAAACAGTCTGACACCCCTGATCTAAAGTCTCATATCCTAGTGTGCTCTGCTGAGCAGGGAATAGGACAAGCAAATGCACACAGGACTTGACTATTTTCAGTGTCACATTGCAATCCTAATGAGTGTAGAAAAGTGTCACCATGCAACATGCCGCCATCTGTGAGATTGAAGGGAAACTGCTACAGCTAAAAAAAAAAAAAAATTCCTTCAGATCAGCTTATACAGTGCTGGGATGAATAGGAAACTTATGTTAGGGCTGGTTCAGACGGGCGTTTTTGTGGCGTTTAACGCAGCGTTTCTTGGGATCTACTGCCATCCCATGCAAGTGAATGGGAGCGTTTAGAGCTGGCTTTTGCAGGCTTTCATGAAAGCCTGGCAGTAGATCCCAGCGTTGCGTCTAGTCTCAAAAGCAACATGCTGCTTTCAGAGGCAGTAAACACCAGGAAACAATAGCAGAGACCAGAACTGCTAGCCTTGAACGCTTTTCAAAAGCTTTCAAAAGCTAGCTTTTAAACGCTGGTGTTTAAACGCTGGCGTTTGAACGCAATGCCAAGCAAAAGCTCAGCAGACGCCCGTGTGAACCAGCCCTTATGGAGGTTTACATATGGAAAAAAAATAAAGCCACCAAAGAACACCAAACAAATTAGGACACTGCTTAAGGCCTGGGGCCCACTACATTGCTTTCAGCTGCATTTTGGGATCACCAGTGGTCGTACAAAAAAATTGACTGAAGCCTGGAACCCACTGGAGTGATTTTGTGAGCGTTTAGTGAGCGGTTCAAACCTCTAGCAATTTCCCTAAACGCTCAGCTAATGTTAATGGATTGCAATTAGCAAAATGCAGGACATGCAGCATTTTTAGCTTTGACAGTGGATTGAGATGAACCCACATTGGGCCAAATTGCAATCACAAAGCGTGCAGCATTTCTGGAGCAACTACGCTGCAATGCAAAGGATAAGAGCACAAAAAAAAAAAAAAAAAAAAAAATCGCTTTTGAATCGCTCTTCTAAAAGCAAAATTTTGGGGCAATCTTTAAAGGGAATGTCCAAGCAAAATAAAAAAATGAGTTTCACTTACCTGGGGCTTCTACCAGCTCCATGCAGCCATCCTGTGCCCTCGTAGTCACTCACTGCTGCTCCAGTCCCCCGCTGGCAGCTTGCTGACCTCGCAGGTCAGCGGGACGCATTGCGTACATTTTTACGCATTCCCACTAGTGCAGGAACATTAACCCATTTTACGCATTACAGGTTCAATGCGTAAAAATGTATGTGTTAATGTTCCTGCACTAGTGGGAATGCGTAAAAATGTACGCAATGCGTCTCGCCGACCTCCGAGGTCAGCAAGCTGCCAGCGGGGGACTGGAGCAGCAGTGAGTGACTAGGAGGGCACAGGATGGCTGCATGGAGCTGGTAGAAGACCCAGGTAAGTGAAACTCATTTTTTTTATTTTGCTTGAACCTTTCCTTTAAAGAGACTCCGTAACAAAAATTGCATCCTGTTTTTTATCATCCTACATGTTCCAAAAGCTATTCTAATGTGTTCTGGCTTACTGTAGCACTTTCTGCTATCACAGTCTCTGTAATAAATCAATGCATCTTTCCCCTGTCAGACTTGTCGGCCTGTGTCTGGAAGGCTGCCAAGTTCTTCAGTGTTGTGGTTCTGCTATGAACTCACCCTTTCTGGCCCCTCTATGCACACTGCCTGTGTGTTATTTAGATAAGAGAGAAGAGAGAAGCTGCTCTAATCAGCTGGATAAATCGTCCTCTGAGCTGGCTGGGCTTTCACATACTGAGGAATTACAAACAAGGGCAAAGCTGTTTGCAAGAAGAAAAGAGCAGCCTGAAACTTCAGTGCATGGGGGAAAGAAACACACAAATGATCTCTTGAGATTCAAAAGGAATGCTGTATACAGCCTGCTTATGTATGGATGTATTTTCTATGTGTGGACATACTGTACATCAACCTACTTCCTGTTTTGGTGGCCATTTTGTTTGTTTACAAACACACTTTTTAAAACTGTTTTTAACCACTTTTAATGCGGCGAGGAGCGGCGAAATTGTGACAGAGGGTAATAGGAGATGTCCCCTAACGCACTGGTATGTTTACTTTTGAGCGATTTTAACAATACAGATTCTCTTTAAAGAAACACTGAAGTGAAAAAAAAAAAGATATAATGAATTGTATGCATAGTACAGATAGTTACTAAAACATCAGTAGCAAAGTAAATATTCTCATATTTTTATTTCAGTTACATAGTTTTTTTTTATAACATTGCATTATTCTCTAATATTTGCAGTTTACACACTACCCAGCACGCTAAATGATTTTACAGAGCAGGCTGGCGAACTTTTGACCTGTCCTCTGCAGAGAAAAAGAAAATACAATGACTGACAGTTGAGATAACAAGCTTCAGAAGACAGAGCTCTCTGTGACTTTAAAGTCGTGGAGCTCAATGGCTCTTTTGCATAGATAACAACTAGAGATTCTGAACACTTCCTGTACTGGAAACAATATTAGACTTATGGCTCTGCTCCTAATGTTTTATTTCTTAGCTGTGCTACACATACAAATCAGCATAATTTTTTTTTCGCTTCAGTGTCTAAGTTTAAACAAAATTACTTGCCAGGGCTCCCAATGTCCAGCTTCTGATCCGTAACCCCGCTTCCGAGCACAAGGTCATTGGCAATACTCTAATTAGAGATAAAGAATGACCTTTTGTGCAAGGGGGCAGGGCTAAGCGTAGGAAGGCAGCAAAAAAAATGATATCGGGAGACCTGGTAAGTATAAAACATCCCCCTCCCCCCCCCCCCCCCCCCAAAAAAAAAATGCCAATTGCCACAAAAAAGGTTCGGGGATAACTGCACAAAGTGCTTATGAGATTGCAAGCCATGGGGCAATCTCTAGAGCCTGGTACAGACTTTCAGTTATGATTGGCCAATCACTGACCAATTTTACCACCTCCAACAGATATTGAATACTATGAGTAGATTGTGTAGGTAAACCTCATACTACATGGAGGTAGTAAAATTGGTCAGTGATTGCCCAATCACACAAGTTTAAATGTGTGCCAGGCTTAAGAGTATTCCCGAGTCTCCATCCATAAGCCCTGTATGACTTCTGGTGATGAGAATTCTGAGGGCCTGAGCCCACTAACGCTGTTGTGTCGGCTTTTCAGCATCTGTAACATTGATGTGTTGCTGACATTGATGTGTTGCTTAAAATCGGACACAACTGCGTACAACTGTGTACAACTGTGTTAGTGGACTCAGGCCCTCAATATGCTAGAGATGGAGGCACATGGCTCATTCCTGTGCAACAGAGCAGACCCGATCAGGCTCAGCTATTTTGCAGGAGCCCTAGTAGAAAGGCACAAGTGCGCCTGCGCATAGCGGTGACAAGCAGACTTTCGAGAGAACAAGGGCTGGATGCCTTCTGCTGAGGATTCCTCTGGATCCTAAAGAGGCTTCCCCCTCCTGAGGTAAGTACCTCCAGGGGCACTTTTTTCCCCTTCAGGATCACTTAGAAAAACAAAAACTGACCAGTCTTCTACTTTTACTATGGGCTTTTAGGACCTTTCCAGCATTTTTAGGACGAAGAAAATCTGCAATATATTGTTTTTTCTACCATTGAAAGTAGAAAATTCATTCACATTTTTAATGTAGAGAATTTGTCCAGTGACAGAGAACATTCTGTGATTCCTCCCCCCCCCCCCCCCCTTACCTGGTCACGGATCTGTGGGAAGATCTGTATGGTGGTCTCCAGCATGGCCTCAGCAAAGCCGCTCTTCACAGATTCATAATCCTGACCTCTTTTCTGCACTTTCTTGTTCTTCCACTCTTCAAACCACTCATAGTTGGCAAAAGTAAGTGCTGTCAGGGTGGACTTCCCTAGGAAAGTAATCACAACAGGTCAATTATAAGTATTATAAGTAGCTAGTAATACTGGTAGGTAATTCCCTGCCTCCCTGCACTGCCTATAGAGCGCGTCCTAGTGGCTGCAGCTCTGGCGCTTTGAGTCCGACAGGAGAAAAGCGCGATATAAATGTTCTGTGTTTGTCGGTTTGTTTGAGTGGCTGAGGGTGAGCAGTTTGCTCGTCACAGACAGCCAGTGCGCTATTGTGTTGAGCTGCAACATGTCATGGTAAAAATTAAATGAGGCAGAGTAAATAGTTGTGCTCTGTGCGATCACTCGCACAGAATCGGGGGGGGGGGGGGGGGGGGGGCGTGCATCCTCAAAAGTTTGCCTCGGGCAGCAAAAAGTCTAGAACCAGCTCTGATTGAAGCCATTCTGACTTCACAGATGGTCCACACAAAAAAGTGCAGGGAGGCTTACTTCTGGATAGAAAACACTACTGTATAATTCTGGTAACATCTGATAGCACAGAGTTCAGAGACCCTTACCTGGGCATCGCTCCTCGTGGGTGGGATCTTTTGCAGAAGGGGAAGAAATGTATAACATTGGAATATGGTTTGGGGCCTCATCAGCTGAAGCATCATAAAACGTTTTCTCCCTATATGAAAAATAGAAATATTTACTATTTTCAAATACTGTACTGTGCATGGATGGACTAGGCTACTGCCATGCAGGGAGGGCTTTGCAAAACTAAAGGTGGCCACGAATTATACCATTCAGCCAACCATTTGTCCATTAGTGGTCCCAATTGATAATTTCCAATCATTCATATGAATAATGATAAGTGTATGGCCACGTTAACCAACAGGTGAATGAAAGATAAGAATACACATTTGAACAGAATTCCAGCTAACCTACTATAACCCATCATGAGATAAGTCACTTCTTCGATCTACATTTTCCCTGCATCACTGTGGGTGGATAGCCTGAAGCTATGAGACACATTGGGCTTGATTCACAAAAGA
Source organism: Hyperolius riggenbachi (assembly GCF_040937935.1). NCBI lineage: Eukaryota > Metazoa > Chordata > Amphibia > Anura > Hyperoliidae > Hyperolius > Hyperolius riggenbachi. The sequence goes on along the minus strand of NC_090648.1, from coordinate 108,399,701 downwards.
GTGCTAACTGTTAGCACGGCCGTTTTCGCGCGAATTTTTGCATCACGCACTATCACGAATTTTCACGGTAAACGATAACGGTTTCGCACGCAAACGTGAATTTTCGCGCAAAAACTATATCGATTTTGCGGTAAAATTTGCGTTTGCGCGCAAAAACGTTATGGTTTCACGCGAAAATTCGCGCGAAAACGGCCATGCTAACAGTTAGCACTCTTTTGTGAATCAAGCCCAATGTGCGTTCTTTCTGCTGGTTACTGGTCTATAAATGGCCCACAAAGAGGAAACTTGTGCCTTTTAGGATTTTACTTTAAGAAAACAACCTACAATTTATTTTTATTCCCAATGTCATGGTATCATTAGGCATGTTAAACTTTAGGTTGCAAAATGCAAGAAATGTCCTTTCTGTCCTAATTCTTCTTTCTGCAGGTTACAGGTCTGTAAACTACACACAGACCAACAATTATTTTTATAAAAATAAACTAGTATTTAAAGTAAACCTGAGATGAAAGTGATATGGAGGCTGACGTATTTGTTTCCTTTTAAAAACAATACCAGTTGCCTGTCAGCCCTGTTGATCTATTTAGCTGCAGTAGTGTCTGAATCACAACAGAAACAAGCATGCAGCTAATCTTGTCAGATCTGACAATAATGTCAGAAAGGATACGTGTTCCCTGAACAGGGTTAGGCCCCTAGCGCACTAAAACATAACTTTTATTAGTTCTATTAAAATCAGGTATATCAAAGGTACAGCATTTATAAAAAACAAAAAACAGCTGCGTTGGTGTTTGACACTATTGTGTCACATATGTATCATATTACTGGGATGGATCACTTTAAAGTTTAAAAGTGATCCATCCCAGTGATATGATACATATGTGACACAATAGTGTCAAACACCAACGCAGCTGTTTTTTGTTTTATAAATGCTGTACCTTTGATATACCTGATTTTAATAGAACTAATAAAAGTTATGTTAGTGCGCTAGGGGCCTAACTCTGTTCAGGGAACACGTATCCTATACAAATCCCATAAGTATTCTATTAAGTATTTGCAATAATGTCAGAAATACGGTACCTGGTCTAAATGCTTATTCAGGGTCTAAGGATGAAAGTATTAGAGGCAGAGGATCAGTAGGACAGCCGGTCAACTGGTACTGCTTAAAAGGAAATAAATATGATAAATATGGTAACCTCCTCATAACTCTCACCTTGGGTTCACTTTAAAGGAAACGTCCAGGTTGGGAAAAAAAAAAAAGAAAAGAAAAAAAAAAAATGTACTTACCTGGGGCTTCCTCCAGGCCCTGGCAGCGTCTCGTGCTTTCACCGCAGCTTCGCTCCCCGCCGGTGTCCCGGAGTCTCCTCCAGTACAAGAGACCTACTTGCGTTTCAGTGTGCGGCTCACGGTACAGATTAAACATCTGATCCCCCCAGAGGATCTTCCAACCCTAGTTCATGCCTTCATCACATCACGGCTGGACTACTGCAATGAGGCTCACGTAGTAGTACTGACATCATCCAGACTGTACTGCACAGGCGCAGTAGTTATGCGCCTGCGCATTACAGTCCGGATGTTGTCAGTGCGACGCACTGGGGACAGTGAGCCGCATGGGGAAGCGCAAACAGAGGTCGCCATCTGTACCGGAGGGGACCGGGAGCAACCGGTGCTGTGGCGAGGGCAAAGGACAGCAGCCAGGGGATGGAGGAAGCCCCAGGTAAGTAGATTTTTATTTTTTAGACCTTCCTTTTAAGGCAAATTTTACACTGAGGGGTGGGGATGCAAAGGGGCACTGCATGGTAGCTTAGCTGAGCTACAGGTGTGGATGAATGACAACTGGCTGAAACCGCATGTTGACAAAACTGAGCTCCTTGTTGTTGAAAGCCAGCGTTTATGCTAAATCAACACCAAACAGGATTGGGAATTCAGACAAACAGCTCAGATCTTGTGCGCAGCCTTGGTGTGCTAATCGATGGGAAATGGCGCTTCAGAAACCAAATCTCGGCTGTAGTGAAGTCTTCCTACTTTGATTTGAAAAACATTGCAAAAATTAAACATCTGATCCCCCCAGAGGATCTTCCGACCCTAGTTCACGCCTTCATCACATCACGGCTGGACTACTGCAATGCCCTTTATGCTGGCCTTCCAAACAAGGACCTGCTCCGCCTGCAATTAGTGCAGAATTCTGCTGCCAGATTGCTAACAAACCAGCTTCGCCACTGTTACATTACGCCGAGTCTTCGCTCACTGCACTGGCTACCAGTAAAATGGAGAATACTCTTCAAGATTGGACTGCTGACATTCAAATCACTGCACAACTTAGGCCCTGGATACATGAAGGACTTGCTGAAACTGGACCACACCTCTCACAACCTCAGATCAGCAGGTTCCATAAACTTGGTCACTCCCAGAGTGCACCTCAAAACCTTTGGAGCCAGAGCTTTCTGTCATGCTGCCCCTACCCTTTGGAACTCCCTACCACACTCCCTAAAGACAGCCCCTTCCCTGGAGTTATTCAAATCCAGACTGAAAAACGACCGGTTTAGCATTTCCGGACTTCTAGAGTTCTGACTCTGTGCCACTATTTACCAATCAAGCAATTATTGGTCTGAGCCATGAAAAGCACTTAACAAAATGTTATTTGTTGTTGGTATGCTTGGGCTGTGACATAAACAGTGACGCATACAGTACATAAAATGTACACTTCAATACAACTGTAAACGTGCACATTGTCTGGCACCGCACAGCATTATGCCGACAGATTACCTTGCTCTGAACAGCTAGCGTGCTGATGTGAACATGCCATAACAGTATAATCACATCGCATTAGCCATGCAATTATATTGTCAGATGCAATGCTATGTTTCAGTGTGAAAGTAGCTTAACGGAACACTATCGATTTAAATATTTTTTTCAATTGAGATAGGAATTGTTTTGGAAGTGCTGCTAAGTACTGGTGTATACATTTCACTGGCAACCTCTTTGTTTACGGTTATCAAAATACGTTCACATTTTACTGAGGCCAAAACTGACGGCAGAATGAACCATGAGGAGAGGGGAAATTCCCTTCACACTTCTTCAGTTAACTGTGAGTGAGAGAGTGAGAGAGAGAGCTCCCAACAGCTTCAGCTTCTGTGTCCTGTGTTTCTGACTGAAGTGTGTGAAGAGAGCAGAGGAAATGTAACTTGTTAACATTTGTAATTCTCACAGCTTTTGATACTGTTTTTGCTTTCAGAGAAAAATACTCTGTAGTCTGATATGCAACTCTGGCTGTGCACTGAAGCAGACACCCCTTCTGCAATTGATTTGTCCCAATATAGCTAAATCCTACCCTCAATAAATTACAGCTTTTGCCTCTGATTTTTAACATGAAAAGTAGGAAAATGTTTACACAGCTACCTAAGACATTATTTGAACATTGTCATTTTAGAACACTTGGGTATCGATAGTATTCCTTTAAGTCTGCAGTTAAGGATTAAGTCTGGTGAGAAGGCATGAAAATTGTTTCTAAGGTTAGTGGATAGTACATCTTATAAAGGGTTCTGGAGCAACTCAATTTTATAGACTACATATCACTTCCGCATGTGCAAAAAACATCATTTTATGACAGTGAGTGGAGACATGCCAGTCATACATCCAGATCTGAAATTTACAGCTCTAAACAATCTAGATCTATAGGTGGGCTATAAACTAAACTGGCTTCCAAGGGCATGAAGGAATGATTTGCATGTCTCTGCACACTGTCCTAGAAAAATGCTGCATTATAGAGGAACTTTAACCCAGGATTGAACTTAATTTCAACCAGTAGCTGATACCCCCTTTCCCACAACAAAAAGTTATATTTTCTCTAATAGATCATCAGTGGGGTCTGTATGACTGATGTTGTGATGAAACCCCTCTAACAGTGTGATGTCATGACCATGGTCCTGACAGTTTGCTGTCTGTCAACCTTGTTGCATTGTGGGAAATAACAGCTATTTCCAACTGCCAAGCAAGAAGCCATATCTCCTTCTGTGCATAGAACTCTCAGTAATTTATAGATCTTCTGGCAGAACTACAGATGTCACCACCAGTGATCCATTTCAGAATGTAAATCAGAGAGAGGAAAGATTTTACAGTGGGTAAATACTGACTAAATAATTTATACATTTTCATTCATTAGGTTTCTTTCACTACAGTTCTGTAACGATTGTGGAATACTTTCCGTGGTCAGTGCGCTGACACTGCGGAAATCCTCCACAAGCGTATAATCTGAGAGAACCCACCTGTAGAGGGGAATTCCTGCCGGCAGATGGAGCCGTGGAGTGCAGAGGAACAGATCCTCTGCCCAGCCACAGATGCCAGATAGGAATTGTACGAAGGGAAGCAATGCAGGGCAAGATAGCCCTTAAAGAGAGAGAGTACAGCGACAGGGTGTATGTGTGTCCACCAATCTAGTCGCCATCCAGCGTCGATGAACACACAACCGTGAAGATCAGGTGGGAAAGCAATCGCAAGAGATGGCGATTGCTAACAGCGACACAAGACTGAATAAGCACAGAGAAGGAATGTATGTACATGTCCACCAATCTCGTCGCCAACCTGCGACGGTGAACACACAACAGTGGAATCCAAGTGAGAACGCAATCGCAAGAGATGCGATTGCCAAGGAGAATGAGCACAGGGACAGAATGTATGTGTGTGCACCAATCTAGTCGCCAACCCGCGACGGTGAACACACAACAGCAGAAACAAAGTAGGAACGCAATCGCGAGAGAGGCGATTGCCAGAAGTGACAAGACTGAGCAAGACAGAGCACGAGAGTAGCAAAGGCACAGCAAACAACAATGAGAAGATAAGGAAAATAACAAACGCTAGCTAAACGCGAACACCGCACTCATTCGCAACAGCGAACGCGTTTACGGCGCGGTCTCTGCACGTTAAGCTCAACTGAGACAAGCACGCCACCCTAACTAACCACACAAACATGAAACAGGGAACGCGAACACTTGCTTAATGGTTACCCCACCGAGCCTACAGCAAGCGTTCGTATCAGACAAGACAGAGAGAAGGAGCAGCCAGCAGCAACCGCAGCTCTGGCCTACACTCCCAGACAGAGTACAAAAGGAACCACCACTGCTACCGCTAGAGCGAGTGCGATCCAGACAGACAAACGAACAGAAACAGGAATAGGTCCGATAAGATCCACCGCTCTTCCGCCAAAACAAGTGCAATCTAGGTTCAGGGACAGGACAGGAAGGATCCACTGCTCTTTCCGCCAGATCGAGTGTGAACCAAGAAGGGAAACAGAGTTAGCAGGATCCACTGCTCTTTCCGCCAGAGCAAGTGTGATCCAAGCACAGAAACAGGCTAGCAGGATCCACTGCTCTTTCCGCCAGAGCAAGTGTGATCCAAGTACAGAAACAAACGATTCACCATCGCCAACCGCTGGCGACAGTGTAATCGCAAGGACAAACAGAAGACAGAACAGGCAATACAATAATACAACCTGACTGTGCTATAGGGATGCCTAATGCAATCCCCAGGAATACTGATAATCTTTAGCAGATAATAGCAAGGCTGACACTCCAGGAGTGTTTCAACAGTAACAAACCATGACCAGCAAAGGATTGTGGGATCACATGGTATTTATGCTGCAAGCCTTCAAGGGAGGAGACTAGGCAATTTGCATAATCAGTATATGCAAATTCCTCAGCAGAGCAGGTCTGAAGCTTGCAAAGCAAAGACAGGTCTCTTATCCAGAGACCTGCTTCCCACAGACTTAAGGATTGGTCAAACAGCTGTCTGCCAGTGCAGCCAGCTGAGCGGATCATTACAAGTTCCTCTTTAAGTGGAACCCCCCTCTAACAAGCTGCCACTTACAGTTTCTTCAGGTCTGAGTCTGGGAGGTAGATGTAATTTTTGGCAGGAAGGTTGAGTTCTTCTTTTGTGCCCTTAATGCCAATAAAGAGGCTGAACCCCCCTTTTCCATGCTTCACCATTCTCAGCTGTGACTGAATATCTGTGGAGGAATATAAAGTGACACAAAATGTAAAGGTGGTTATTAATAAAGTTGAAACTGAGGAAGAATATGCCACCTATAACTTCACTATTTAGTGGAAGAGCTCTAAAAATGACACCATTAAAGTGAACCCGAGGTAAACGTGATATGGTGGCTGCCATTTTTATTTCTTTTTAAACAGTACTAGTTGTCTGGCAATCCTGCTGATCTATTTGGCTGCAGTAGTGAACTGAATTACACCAAAAACAAGCATGCAGCTAATCTTGTCAGTTCTGACAATATTGTCAGAAACTTACCACCTGCTGCATGCTTGTTCAGGGTCTATGGTTGAAAGTATTAGAGGCAGAGGACCAGCAGGGCAGCCAGGCAACTGGTATTGCTTAAAAGTGAATAAATATGGCAGCCTATATATTATTCTCACTCGGGTTCCCTTTAACTGGCTCACTCAACAGACAGAAAGTACTAGCTTTCAAAACACCTTAAAATTATTACAGTAGGATGCGAAAGTTTGGGCAACGTTGTTGCATGCTTTCTGTAAATCCAATAAACTTCATTTCACTTCTCACTTGCCCAAACTTTTGCATCCCACTGTATCATTTATATAGCGCTGACATCTTCTGCAGCGCTGTACAGAATATATGATCTTGTCACTTTTCTATCCCTCAAAGGGGCTCACAATGTAATCCCTACCAGCGTACGAGAGATAACGGCGCTGGAGACTTGGGCGCAGGATACAGCCGGTATATGGCTGATCCTGTTGCTGCACAAGTCCCGGCCGCGGTAATTACTATTCCCCCTCCAGGCCGCCATGGATAGTGAGGGAATGGAATAATTCAGCTTCCAGCAATTGCTGGAGGCCGAATTATTAGTTTTTAAAAGTAACTTCAGCTTTGTCTTCTGACGGCGCCGAAGTTACTCCCTGTGCGCTGCTATAGCCGTAATTCCTATTACGGCCAATGGTGGCGCCGGCTGCACCCAAGTCTCATGTGCTGGTTTCAGCGTGTTCGTCCCTACCATAGTCATGTGCGTATGTTTTTATAGTAGTCCAGGGCCAATTTAGGGTAAGTCAAATTAAAATATCTGTACATTTTTTGTATGTAGGAAGAAACCTGAGTGCCTAGAGGAAACCCATGCAGACACGGGGAGAACATACAATCTCTGAAAGCTGCACAGAAAGCTGCCATTGTAATTAATTGCATAGCTGCTGTATTTATATATTGCAATGTATATAGTAAGAATGTGTCTTCTCCTGTGTACACTTTTGTATTGTATTCAGTTGAGACATTGCTAGCAGTGTTTATATTATCTTTGTTTTCTTATCAGCTATTATTATAAATCACATCCTCAAGTTTGGCAACTGCACTATTGCTAGGTACACACTATGCAATTGTCTGACAGATTTACTGCGAGATCGATTATTTTCAACATGTCTGATCTGATTTCTCATAGAAGTGAATGAAAAATCAATTGAATAATCGATCAGAAATGTTGGAAATAATCGATAACCGTCGATCTGACTGAAAATTGCATCGTGTGTACCTAACATACAATTTCCACTAAAAAAGAAAGTGCTGTGTTTAACTGTTTGAATGCGGTCCTGCTACCAGGTTTTTTTCTAGTAAAACTTTTTTTGCTGTAAAGAATCTTTTAGAGCAAAGAAGAAATGCCAAGATTCATACCACTTTAAGTATTTATAAAGTACTTTCTTAAATGAACTCCGAGCACCTTTCATGGGCATGCCTTTAAGACTCCGACCAATACTGCAAAGTACTTAAAGATGCATACCTGAATTGCTTTTCTACACCAAATAGATTTCAGTTTAAAAAATTGCGGCTGCCATCTTGGATATGTTATAACTTCCGGGTCACCTGCAGGAAGAGGAAGTGACACGCATGGCCATTGCAAGAGGCTCCTCCAGAGGGGTCATAGCACGACTTTGTTAGAAGTCGCCTGTCTTAAAGGCATGCCCATGAGAGGTGCTCATAGTCCCTTTACAGGGAGTGCAGAATTATTAGGCAAATGAGTATTTTGACGACATCATCCTCTTTATGCATGTTGTCTTATTCCAAGCTGTATAGCCTTGAAAGCCTAATACCAATTAAGCATATTAGGTGATGTACATCTCTGTAATGAGAAAGGGTGTGGTCTAATGACATCAACACCCTATATCAGGTGTGCATAATTATTAGGCAACTTCCTTTCCTTTGGCAAAATGGGTCAAAAGAAGGACTTGACAGGCTCAGAAAAGTCAAAAATAGTGAGATATCTTGCAGAGGGATGCAGCACTCTTAAAATTGCAAAGCTTCTGAAGCATGATCATCGAACAATCAAGCGTTTCATTCAAAATAGTCAAAAGGAGCGCAAAAAGCGTTGAAAAAACCAAGGTGCAAAATAACTGCCCATGAACTGAGAAAAGTCAAGCGTGCAGCTGCCAAGATGCCACTTGCCACCAGTTTGGCCATATTTCAGAGCTGCAACATCACTGGAGTGCCCAAAAGCACAAGGTGTGCAATACTCAGAGACATGGCCAAGGTAAGAAAGGCTGAAAGACGACCACCACCAGAGCCGGGACAAGGTCCTCCAGCACCCAAGGCTGAGACTCCAAAGTGCGCCCCTCCATCCCTCCACCCCAGCCGTCACACACTGATTTCTCTTAGACTAAGAGGCACCCCAGGGCCCCCAACACCTTAATCTCTAGTTATCTGGCTTGTAGTCACTTCCATGTATCTCCTTTTCTTATTTCTTTCTGCTTCAAACACAATTAGGAATGACAGCTGAATGAATTGTGCGCCCCCTCCTACACTGCGCCCTGAGGCTGGAGCCTCTCCAGCCTATGCCTCGGCCCGGCCCTGACCACCACTGAACAAGACACACAAGCTGAAACGTCAAGACTGGGCCAAGAAATATCTCAAGACTGATTTTTCTAAGGTTTTATGGAGTGATGAAATGAGAGTGAGTCTTGATGGGCCAGATGGATGGGCCCGTGGCTGGATTGGTAAAGGGCAGAGAGCTCCAGTCCGACTCAGACGCCAGCAAGGTGGAGGTGGAGTACTGGTTTGGGCTGGTATCATCAAAGATGAGCGTGTGGGGCCTTTTCGGGTTGAGGATGGAGTCAAGCTCAAATCCCAGTCCTACTGCCAGTTTCTGGAAGACACCTTCTTCAAGCAGTGGTACAGGAAGAAGTCTGCATCCTTCAAGAAAAACATGATTTTCATGCAGGACAATGCTCCATCACACGCGTCCAAGTACTCCACAGCGTGGCTGGCAAGAAAGGGTATAAAAAGAAGAAAAACTAATGACATTGGCTCCTTGTTCACCTGATCTGAACCCCATTGAGAACCTGTGGTCCGTCATAATATGTGAGATTTACAAGGAGGGAAAACAGTACACCTCTCTGAACAGTGTCTGGGAGGCTGTGGTTGCTGCTGCACGCAATGTTGATGGTGAACAGATCAAAACACTGACAGAATGCATGGATGGCAGGCTTTTGAGTGTCCTTGCAAAGAAAGGTGGCTATATTGGTCATGGATTTGTTTTGGTTTTGTTTTTGAATGTCAGAAATGTATATTTGTGAATGTTGAGATGTTATATTGGTTTCACTGGTAAAATATAAATAATTGAAATGGGTATATATTGGTTTTTGTTAAGTTGCCTAATAATTATGCACAGTAAAGGCCCATACACGTCTGATTTTTGCGAACGACGGGTCGTTTGCGGATCGCTCAAACTCAGTCTTATCACGCGAACGACAGTCTGTACACACGCCCGATTTGGCGTGCAGACGACTGAACGACAGGACGTTCAAACGACCCCTCATTCACAAAAATCAGACGTGTGTATGGGCCTTAATAGTCACCTGCACACACAGATATCCCCCTAAAATACCTAAAACTAAAAACAAACTAAAAACTACTTTCAAAAATATTCAGCTTTGATATTAATGAGTTTTTTAGGTTAATTGAGAACATGGTTGTTGTTCAATAATAAAATTATTCCTCAAAAATACAACTTGCCTAATAATTCTGCACTCCATGTAAAGTGGTCTGAAACTAAGCATTTCCTCTTTGCTCTAAAAGATTTACAGCATAAAATCTACCAAAAAAATAAAAATAAAAAAAAAAATAAAAAAATAAAAAGTAGCAGTACAGCATTCAAACTGTTAAAAATAGCACTTTGTTCTTCAGTGGAAAACTCCTTGCTTTTTTTGGCCACATCCAAACAGGTGATAAAGTTATCTTTTGTTTTTTATTCCTCTGTTGCTACAATTAGTATACAGCCAGCAGCATGAGCTCACACTGAATTGCACTGAGCTGAGAAGCAGGGAGAGCTGAGAAATGATCACTAGGTAGATTGTAATATATAAATACAGCAGCTATGCAATAAAATGCAATGGCAGCTTCCAGAGCAGATAAACTGGACGGCCTAGCACACACCAAATGCCTCTAGCAGATCTGCAAAGCGCTAGAGGTTTTTGCAGCAGATTTCAGAGCGATTCCTAGGCATGTTTAGAGAGGGTTTCTAAACATGCCTAGCGTTTTTGGAGCGCTTTTGTGTAGCAGATTAAAATATTGTTACAGTAAAAGCTGTTACTGAACAGCTTTTGTAACAAACGCCTGAAAAACGATCTGATCTGGCGTTTTTCAGAGCGTTTGCGTTTTTTTTCCTATACTTAACATTGGAGGCAGAAACGCCTCCGAAATCCCAAAAATGCTGCAGCCCGGGAGTTTGCGTTTCTGCTAAAACCGAACCGCTCTGGTGTGAACCACCCCATTGAATTACATTACCCAAGCGTTTCCTCAGCCGCAAGCGTTCCTAAAAAACGCAACCGAACCGCTCTGGTGTGCACTAGGCCTACTTTGGGAATTTGCAGACAGATAATATTACCTACGCACAAAAACAAATATGGTAACTACATGGGTGGTACTAAAAAAAAAAAAAAGCCAGATTTTTATCCCACTTTAATTATAAAGTGTTTTAATGAGAAAATGGTAACTGTGAATATTGATACTGTACTACAAACCCTATTCTGTCCTGTTGCAGAAGGAAAACTTGTTTGTTTGGCATAAAGCAAACATGGAGAGATAGCGAACAGAAAGCAGCTAGTGGCTGTCCTTAAATTCCTATTTACACCATACAATTTTTTTGTCCGATTCGATTAATTGATTTGATTCGATTCAATCTGACATGTCTGATCGAATTTAATTCGATTCAATTTGCCATTGCAAAACAATGGCAAATTGAATCGAATCCCGATTGGACATGCTGGATTGAATCGAATCAAAGAATTGAATCGGACAATAAAACTGCATGGTGTAGATGGAGCTTTACAATGCAGGCTACAGAATGCAGAGGCAGCACCTGATACAGTATGCAATCTTTCTGCTTTCCTGTAGGAGCTACACTGAAACTGTCTCACCATCTACGGAGTACCTGAGTGCACTGGCATGCTTCTGTCCACTCTCCAGCAAACACCTGAGAGTCCTTTCACACTAGGGTGGTGCAGTGCGGCAATTTTACCGCACCCCACCGCAGGGCAATGAAAGTCTATTGGGACTTCACACCACCGCGGCACAGTGTGATGTGACAGAAGTGATGTTTTCATTGCAGCCGACGCTCTGATAGACCTATGTTACCGTGCGTGCAGTTATGCGTCAAGCTGCGGCGATCTCCGGTGGACCATAAGTCATATGAGTCTATGGCGATGCAGGGATGTTAAATATGATGGCGGTCATTTTTTTTTAACAATACACTTCTATGCACTTTTGTATTTCCAAAACAGGGAGTGTAAGCGAGCCAGTTTGGCTGTCACCCAGAAGGGGATTACCGCCTATTAACGTGGTAATCCCCGAAGGCCTGTTTTTGGCAGAGCGGCCCCTGGGCCACACTGCTGCCGCCAATCTATAGTCTGAAACCGGTCTGAATGTTACAGACTGACACACGTTGCTGAAAAGTAGACAAAAAAGAGTGCTGGTGTGTTCAGGCCCTTAGCTAGAACAAAGCTTCATAAATTCCAAGAAGGAGCTAAACCAAGTTTGGCCACACAAAGCACAGTGGAACAAATCATCAATAAAAATGTTCTGTTTGTTCATAAAGTCGTGTTTTTGTATTTGAGAACCAACATCTGCCACATACAGCATCATCTCTCACCTGGAAGGGATTTCAGTTCAGGAGGAAGAAGCTTCTCATATGTGTTGTAAATTCCAGCATCAGAAATAATAATGGGAGCGAATATATTCACTGGATCCATCCCCTTTCCCCTCACAGAAACACCTGGTGTGAATACAGAAAATAACATCTCATTGATTAAGACACACGTGCATCACTGGAAAGCACAGCTGGCAACCATCTCCTGGTCCTTATTCTCATTGTGGAGTGACAACTAGTGAGGGTCCTGTCTAGGAGAACCCTTAGAGAAGCATGTGATCAGTTTGGTCAGGTGATAGATATGTAATGCTATTATATAGATGATATGTAAGGCAACCAATTATGTGACAATCAGGCTGATCATCGGTTTAGAAATATGCCCCCCCCCCCCAAATAAATAAATAAATAAAAATATAGCGGTTTTTCCATTATAAATGGCTATCAGGCTGAAAATTAGTGAAGTGGTGATCTTTGAGGCCTGGAACCCACTGCAAACCGCAAACGCTAAACGCAACCGCTAGCAATTTGTAACAGCGGTTTGCAAGCGGATTCATGCGCGTTTGCGGTCGCGTTTTGCAACATTGTATTTTTTTGCCCAGCGGGTGCGTAGCGTTTTGCGGTTTGCGGTTTTATCCTGATTGGTCATGTGAATAATTTTTCATTTTGTTACATTGCGCTGCACCGCAAAACGCTAGCAGAACCGCTCAGTTTAGGTTTTGCTGAGAGTTTCCACTAGCGTTTCAATACTTTACATTGAAGCGCTAACGCTCCCAAAATGCTGCAGGTCCTGCGTTTGCGTTTCTGAGAAACGCAAACGCTCCTGTGGAAGTTGCCCCATCCATTAACATTAGCACAGCGTTTTGGCAAACTGCTAGCGTATCGCAGTGCTGTCAAAACGCTGCTAAAAGCGCTCCTGTGGGTTCCAGCCCTGACTGTCACTTTGATAGATCAAGGGATTTCAGTGGGCAGAATATTATATATATATATATATATATATATATATATAAATAATATATATATATATATATATATATATATATATATATATATATATATATACATATACATATATATATATATATATATATATATATATATATATATATATATATATACATACACACACACACACACACATATACATACATACTTGCATATAAGCCAACCCGCGTACAGGCCGAGGTACCCACTTTCCCCTCAGAAACCAGGAGAAAGTGCTCGACTCGTGTATAAGCCCCCTCCCCAGTACAGCCCCTCTCCACAGTAGCCAGATGTTCCCCTAGTACAAGTCAGGCCTCCTCCCTATAGCCAGATTTGCCCCAGGATCATACAGCTGTGTCTCAAGAAGCCACTAGATGGTGTCATAGATATGAGACACAGCAATTTTGACACACAAAGAATCCCCGATCATTGCATCATTGACACATTGCTTGCACGCTCTACTCCACAAGCCAGTGGACACAGGTAGTCTCTGCACACATTGCGGGTACGGAGTGCATGGACACAGCAGGACGCAAGCTGGTAAGAGCAGGATCATTAGTACACAATCCTTACGATACTCTGCAAGTAACAAAACCTACTCCACCATCCGTTTTGCTCCACTGACTCGCATATAAGCCGAGGGGGTAACTTTTCAGCTCATTTTGTATGCTTAAAAATTAGGCTTATACGCGAGTATATATATATATGGTAACAGAAATAACTATTTCTGGCAATCAAGCTGGTAAATCATCTGGCGCTGCAGTCAGGTTAGGTCATTGGGATATTTGAAACATTTTAAGGCATATGCAAACTTTACATTTTGAAAATTTTAAAGCGTTTCTAAAAGGTGCCCATCAATTGGTCCTGATGAAGCACCCCTAGACTAGGGTGCGAAACAGCTGTCGACGCTTACATGTTTACCCTCTGTCCATAGTACTTATGTGCCTGCAATGTATGTATGAATTTTATGAATTTTTCTAATAAATAGGATTTTAGACTGGATGTGCCCAGCAACACTTTTTCTACATTAGAGCTAAAAGGTGCCCATACACATTGATGTTCCCATTCAATTCCCTGAAGATTTTATCTTTTGTGAATAGAGGGATATGGAGGCTGCCATATTTGTATCATTTTAAAGTAAAACTGAAGTGAAAAAAAAAGCCATATACTTACCTATGGAGAGGGACGACCCTGGATCCTTGAGCCTTCCCTGTCCCCTCGTTCCTTCGCTGTCATACCCTTTAGAGCTCTTCAACCAACTGGTGGAATACACCTTTATAAGCCCTTGGAAGGTATTGGGAGCACCAGTGTCTCTGAATGCTCCCGAAGATAGGTGCTCCATACTGCGCATGCGCAGTACAAAGCCGCCAGTCTTCAGAAGCAATCCCGGAGGACGCTAATTTGAACACGGGTAGCCATGTTGTAATGGAACCAGGGCAATGAGGGAGGAAGAGGAAGGCTCTATAGGATCCAGAGCCTTCCCTCTCCATAGGTAAGTATATGACTTTTTCACTACAGATTTGCTTTAACCACTTGATGACCGCAGTGTTAAACCCCCCTAAAGACCAGGCACTGTTTGCCTGCACTGGGCTGTGCATGCTTTTCAGCCTCCTGCACAGACCAGCTAAGGAGTATGGCGATCGGACTCCCCTCCTATTTTCGTCCCTAAGGGGACATGCTGCCGGAGGGGTCCGATCGCCGCAGTCTTTTTTTTTTTTTTTCCCCTTCAGCCTCTTAGAGGCTGTCATTGTCGCTGTCCCTCTCCTTCCCTCCTCCCCCTGCCTGTACAATTGAGCAGGACGGCAATCCGTCCTGCTCTCCGCCTCTCATAGGCATCAGCCTATGAGAGGACGGCGCTCCCCGGCCAATCAGAGGCCGGGGATCGCCGATCTTGTACAGTGCTGCTGGAGACTGCAGCGCTGTATGCATGTAAACAAAGGGGATTTCTTTCCCTTTTCGTTTACAAGCAGCCTGCTAGCCGCGATCGGCAGCTGGCAGGCTAATCACGGGAGTGGCAGGGAACGATCGCGCCTGCACCCGGCCGTTCCCTGAGAAACTGCAGCCCCAGGACTTGATGTCAATTGGCGTTAGGCGGTCCTGGGGTTGCCGCGGAGGTCACGCCCTTTGGCGCGAGGCGGTCGTTAAGTAGTTAAACAATACCAGTTGCCTGGCATCCTGTCAATCTTTCATGCATCAGTGGTGGAGTTACACACCCGAGACAAGCATGCAGCAAATGCAGTCAAACATCTGATCTGCATGCTTGCTCAGGGTATTTGGATAAAAGTATTAGAGGCAGAAGATCAACAGGACAGCCAGGCAATTTGTGTTGTTTAAAAGGAAATAACTAAAATAAATAACATACATCCTCGCTAGCATACGTTACAAGTTCTATACATTTGGTTGCCTCAATTTTGTTGCATGACATGTTCACTTTCTTTAGCACAAAAAAAAAAGAAAAGAAAAAGAAAGGTATATTTATATTGCACTCACCACATGCTCTCTTATCTTCATTCACCAAGATCCTTTCCACTGTTGCTCTTGACAACACAGCTCCCCCAGCCTTCACAATGGTGGGAACGATGTGGTACGTGATCTCACTGGCCCCTCCGGTGGGGTACCAGGCTCCGCGTAGGTAGTGGTCAATCAGCACAGAATGGAGGGAGAAGCTGGCTTTGTCTGGAAACACACCTAATAAACCACAAGAAACAGTCATGCTATGGAAGGCCATGAAACCAGGAAGCAGGCTGGCCTCAATTCTGGTAGGGTTATCAAACAAATTACCTCATGTGGGGTAATTTACCTCCTGAGGTAATGACATTAAGCAATTCTGGTAGGTTTTAGTCATGTTTTACCTCATGAGGTAATTTGCATTCATTTTACAGAAAAATAGCTATTCTAATGGAAATTAGGGGCATGTTAGCACATAATTTACCAATCAGTTTAAGACCCGCCTGTACCTGGAGTTAAAGTCAATTTGTATGCATTTTGCAGTTTTTAGTAGATTTCCTATTGCTGTTTTAGTGTTGTTCCTATTCAGGCTGTGTAATAAGAAAAAATAATATAAAAAAAAAAATCCAGTAAATATTTGGAGTTTTATTTCTAAGGGATGCCTATAAATATACTTTCCACAGGTTGCTACATAATCAAATACAACTGCCCTCCTCAAAAACAAAATCTACCAAAGACTATCCTAACTTAAAGACTACTAATATTTATTTACTGCATGCTTACCGCTGTAATACCTCATGCTTTACCTCATGTTTGGAAATCTTTCAGAATTGCAAAAAAAAAACAAAAAAAAAAAAAAAACCGCAAATGCCTCATGAGGTATTTTACCTACAAAAAAATATTTACCTCACATAGCTACAAGAATTGAGTCCATTGTCCTAAATAGGCAATATCACACCAAGCTACAGTAGGTATATTTCCTGATGCAACCAGAAATATAGATCCATTACAGGATTCCAGATACGTTTTTTTTCACCATTTCCCAAATCCACGTGTCTTCATTGGTCTGTGTGCCACCTCCACACTCACTTTCTGTCACATTTTTATTGGCCTTATAGGATACACAAGGTGACATGATGCGATATACATGTATGTACAGTGCCAAGCACACAAATAACTAGGCTGTGTTCCTTTTTTTTCCCTTTCTCCGCCTGAAAAAGTTAAAAATCAGGTATGCAAGTGACAGTTTCTGTACAGTCCAGACCTGATCGGACTATTGCGTAACCCTTACTGGTAAGGAATTACAGCCATAAACACTTTACTGGCAGAAAATGACTTCTGAAAGCAGGAATGAGATAAAAAGGTCAATAGTCTATAGATTTTAGCTCTGGCATACGTCAACTAATGTGCCATTGAGCAGAGACAATAAAACAATAAAAAACTTAAAAAGTATACATAAAAAAAAAAAACAAAAAAAAAAACTTTGATATAAAAAAAAATAAAAGTAATTTTTGGGAGAAGGAGGATAACTGCAATTGTTTATCTCATCAGTTTATTTTCACCCCATGTTTCCCTGAAGTAAGTACAGGAAATGCACTTAACACACATTGGGCTTGATTCAGAAAAGGGTGCTAAGTGTTAGCACGCCAGTGAAAAGCCACTTTGCATGTGCTAACATGTTTGCAAGTGCTAACTAGGGTGCTAAGTAGTTAGCACATGCAAACTACTTAGCACCCTAGTTAGCACATGCAAACTACTTAGCACCCTAGTTAGCACATGCAAACTTCTTAGCATCCTAGTTAGCACATGCAAACTACTTAGCACCCTAGTTAGCACATGCAAACTACTTAGCACCCTAGTTTTTTTTTTTTTTAAATCAGTGTTTATTCAACAAAGGAACATATGACAGAATATGCAGTGTAGCAGTGCGCCTCCTAACTTTTCCAACAGTCTGTAAAACAGTCTGACATCAATTATTAAATCCAACAAAGTATATAGCTTCAGCATCAATTATCAGTGTGGAAGATGAGAGGTATTAACAATAATATAATGATCTTCACATAAAATATAGAGCTCAGATTGAATTTCAATTTCCAAATATTCTATCTTTTACAAGATCATAATTAGCAAGACCAGTTAGCACAGTGCTGAGTAGTAGTTTGCATGTGCTAACTACGGTGCTAAGTTTGCATGTGCTAACTACGGTGCTAAGTAGTTTGTATGTGATAACTACTTAGCACTCTAGTTAGCACGCCCAAAGCCTTTAGGCGTGCTAACTGGGTTACTGAATCGAGCCCATTGGGCCTGATTCACAAAGCGGTGCTAACAGTTAGCACGCTGGTGAAAAGCCCTTTATCACGCCTAAACTCAGTTTAGGCATGATAAGTTTAGGTGTGATAAGTTTAAGTACCAACTGGGTTAGCACCGCAGTGCACAGCTGATCAAAAGTTTTGCGCTAGCAAAGTCTGGTGCACTTCGCATAGAGTTTAATGGCGCTGCTTTGCTTGCGGGACTTTGCGCGCGATCTAAACTTATCTAAACTTATCACGCCTAAACTGGCTTTTCACCAGCGTGGTGCAATGGTTATCACGCCTAAAGTCTCTAACTGGGTTAGCACCGCTTTGTGAATCGAGCGCATTCCCTTTCCAGTTCCCATCATATACTGGTGAATGGGATCCCTCCAGTGAGTAGGGGAATCCTCACAAAGCCTTATAATGGTTTTATCGTCTTTTTATTTTATGATTGGTTAACTGTAACTTTTACACTAAATAAAGTTGTAATTTTATGGTATTACTTTATTAATTTTTGATATGTAGGGAAATTTCCCTCCACTGAACATCCACTTTTTATTAGAATGTCTATTTCCAGAGAATTTAGACAGGATGACAGATTTTGTGTTTTTACCTTCTGTCACTAGAGGGCAGCAGACACTATGCAAGTGCAACACACATTCTGCAGACACACTCAAGCAATTTTGGACAAGTGCTTGGCTTTCCAAGGACATAAAGAGGAATTATTGGAATATATGGTCACTGAGTAGAAGTGATGCATCATGGGGTTTTTTTTCTTGCTCACTGAAAGCTGATCAATTGCAAATACCTTCTGTTTTAAAAGGGAACCTGATACATTAATAGGAGATAAATTAAGATACCTTGGCAGAGTGAAGACTCGTGAACAAGTGCAGCCATACTGGCATAACATTCACAACAACTCGGACTTACTAGCATCTCACTTGCCAGGTGCCATACATTTACAATGTAAGGAAGCCCCACGCCAGGTCGGAGCAGTGCTTTTCAGCGCTGCTAGATTTGGGCGCAGCCGGCGCCTCCATAAACTTCAATAGGAATCATTCCTATTGAAGCGCTCAGTGAGTAACGTCGGCTCCGTCAGAAGACGGAGCCGAAGTTGCTTAAAAACATAATAATTCGGCCTCCAGCAATCGCTGGAAGCCAAATTATTTCATTCCCCCACTATCCATGTCGGCCTGGAGGGGGAATAGTAATTAAATCGGCCCGGACTTGTGCAGAAGCAGGATCAGCTATATACTGCTGTATCCTGCGCCCAAGTCTACCGGCGCCGATTTCAAATGTACTCCGCCAGGTTGTCACCAGTAGGCATCTCTGAGCAGGGACACTCCCCAGGTGTCATGTGGCCTCTGAAGAAGTGATGCAAGTTCTCCACATGCATCAGCTCAGTGGCTGCACCCCTCCCATTAGTCACCAGGTGTGATATTTATTGTGATTTGAAGGATAAGAACACATATGTATTTCTTCAGCTAGGTTAACCAGGGAACATTCTTCCCTCAATGTATTTACTTTTATTGCACAGATCACTTTTTAAAAGAAACCTTAATTGACAAAAAAAAAAAAATAAAAAAAAAAAGTTTAAACTTACCTGGTGCTTCTGCCGCCCCCCTGCAGACTTCCTGTTCCCGCACCGGGACAAACCGATCCTCCGGTCCACCGCTGCGGCTCAGTTTAGGGGGCCACTGAGCCTGCACTCAGGTCACACATGTCCTCGCTCACGTCGCTGTCCTGCGCAGTAAGAGAAATCTCTGCGAAATCTCGGCACAGCCGCAGTGGCCCAACGACACTGAGGCACGGCAGGGATCCGGAGCATCAGTTTGTCCCGGTGCGAGCACCAGATGTCGGCCGGGGGAGGGGGGGGGGGGGGGGGGGAGGAGGGGCGGTAGAAGCTGCCAGTGAGTTCAACTCTTTTTTGTGTCAATTAAGATTTCCTTTAAGACATGTTAAATAATGTCAAGTATTAATATCTTTAATAATCTTTTTTTGGTTGTAATGTGCTCTTAAAGGGTTTTAAACTACTTCTAACAGTGTATACAATACTGTAACATTTACCAACAAAAACGTGTAATACAAATACAGTATTATCTATTTTGTACATGAAGTACAACATTGTTTGTATCTTTGTAAACGTAACTTGAGTGGTTTGTTCATACAGTGAATATAAATAGATATATATATATATATATATATATATATATATATATATATATATATATATATATATATATATATATATATATATATATATATATATTCACACGTACACACTACTCTTTTGGTTCAGTTCATCTTGCTGGATAATCCAAAATGACAGAATGAGAGCTACACCTCTCCTCACCTGCCAAACCTCAGCCAATCAGTGATGGGAACACGCCAACCAGGCACACCTAAATTCTCTCATTTCTGTGTTCATTACAGTTCATGTCCTCAATGCTTCTATTACAGCTTGCACTGGTGATTTTATCAGACTAGCTCAGCAGACAGCACATTAAAGCAGAACAGGGCATTTCTGGCTTATTAAAGAGGAGCTGTCACTGTCAGCCATACTATCTCAGGAAAAAAACAAAAACAAATATATAAGTAGATAAATACTTGCTCTTCTTACATAACATATGTATTACACTGTCCACGTTATGATTACTGTGAATTTTATAAAGGAAAAGTAGAGAATCCTATTCTAGACAGTTTCCATATTTACTGTGGCTATTTTGAAGCCAGTCGTGATGTACCGTAATATCCGCCCTTAGTCTCCTCTGCCTGATTTGCCCGCCCTTCACTATGGAAAGTGCATTGTTTCAGCCTGAGAAATTTTAGCCAATCAGAGAGGAACAGAGGTGTGGGAGGAGAAAACCGGAGGGAAAGAGGCTTCAGCCAATCAGGCTGCATTAGTCAAGTCTCAGAGGAAGTAGAGAAGCAAAAAAAAAAAAAAAAAAAAAGACAGCCCAGCATGCCCTGCAACTTCTCTTTTGTGTACCAAATAAGAGTCATGTAAACTGGAGAATGATAATTTATCAACAATAAATGTAATAGTGATTTTAACTTTTGGATTGCCCGATTAGCATCCTTATTACTTGTTTACCAGATAAAAATAAAGAATTGGTTTTTGATTTTATGCCCGACAGTTACTCTTTAACCCAGCATGACAGGAGAAGTGTAATGATTTTTAACATACTGTCCTGACAATACACAGTAATCACTAGCTCCACTCATTGTGGTTTACAGTCCAACTGAAGCCACAGGTCCAAAGGTGACCATAGTTCTAGCGATGTATGGGCTGATCGACCAAGAGACAGATCTCTCTGATCGGAGAGATCTGTTGGCTGCTCATACACCGCAGGCCAATTGCCGATCGTTTTCAGTATGAAATCTCTTGGCAATTGGCCTTGTGCCACTGCCTGTGCCACCTAGCTGCTGTTCCCCCAAATGCTGATGTGCAGCCACAAACAGACACCATGTGATGGTGGCATGTGATGCTAGCACGTGGCATGTGTGACATCACACACACTTACCGCCGCGCATCCAATCAACCACGTCAGACCAATATTTTCCAGCATGCTCAAATCGATAAATTTGACAAATTGCATCCTATAATTGGTTGAATAGTCGATTGGGCATGCTTGTTGCAGCACCAATTTGCATCCGATTCGGTAAACTTCCTATCCTGGTAGCTCGGGAAACGTTTCCTGCTACAATATTGAACTATTTGGTAGTTGATGAGCTCCCCATTTTCTTTTTAGGAGGAAGAAAACAGGTGGAGACCAAGGCCAGCCAATGAGATTTCTGCAAATCCATGCAGCTTGAAATCAGATCAATCAAATCCAGCCATTATAGCGTTTGTTTGGTCCATTTTTAAGCTGCATGAAACCGGAATCCGGGTCATGCAGGAGGAGAGGGGACACTCATTCATATGTTTCTACATCAAAAATTCTGGATATGATGGACACAATTGCTAATATTAATCGGCTATTTGGATTGTAGCATGACCAGTACTAAAGGATACATATACATCTGTGATGTATGTCGCCCATTAGGGGATCGGGACTCAATCCTTTTAGGTCACATTGTTGGGCCAGACTGCACAGACAGCTGTCAGCTGTGTAGCTAACGATGGCTACTGTTGCTATGCGGGAGGATGGAGGGACGACGGAGCGGTGTGTGCGTGACATCACGTGGCGGGCAGGGGGGCGGCGTTCTAAAAGTAGTTGGGCATCTGTTAGGCGAGTAGATCTGCCGGGCAGATTGCTGGCGGGTTGGGGGCTGCTGTAAACATGCTTGATTATCGACAGTCAAGCGTTGTGTGTACAGGGCTTAAAGCGGGCCTGAACTCAGAACTTCCTCTCTGCTTTAAAAAGATAAGCAACAGCATAATACCCTTTAAAGATAAAGTAGATAGAGTAAAGTATCCGCAGCAGGTAATGCTTCACAACCTTTAATTCATCCCCAACAACAGTGGCATACAGATAGTGGAGGCCTTACAGCCGTTTCACAGGATTAACCCGCTTCCTCATAGGCAACCATTAGTAATGGACATAAATGTTAGTCTTCTCGGTGGCAATCTTTGTGTAGTGGTGGGTTGTGGCCGCCATGCTTGTGCACACAATTGTGGGAGTGCAGGTGATCGCGGTTTTCCAGTAGAGGTGGGAGAGACAGTGATTGGCTGCCATGTGTCTGCAGACTCTGGAGTGAGGGGGTCAAAGTTTGGCTCCATTATAATGTATAGGAGGCAAACTGAACACCGCATGTATTCGCCTGAAGGGGCGAACACCCCTTGTTCGCCGCAAATTAGTCGCCGGCAGAACAATTCGGCCCATCTCTACTAAATACATGCAGGGTACATTTCTCTAGGCTTTCCTATTGTGCTGTGCAAGAGTTCAGGTCCACTTTAAGTTGCCTTGAAATAAAATTAATTTCCCATCACTTACTTTGTATATCAGTAAATGAATGAATGGAGTGTACTGTGTCTCTGCTTTTCCAGAGAATAAACAGATCTGAGATAACCAATCAGTGCCAATCCCTGATATGCTTCATACACCAACATGACTCATGCCACCAGGCAAATACTGCACACAACCTTTATCATCCATTTTGTTATCAAACTGGCCAGCTATGTGTAAAACCATACAAAACAGCAGATGGCAGTTGGAGTTCAGCAAATAATCCCAAAGAATGAACCACTGTCCTCACCATGCAATCCATCAAGAAGCATATCCCAGCATGGCCTCCATCAAGAAGCATATCCCAGCATGGCCTCCAACAAGAAGCATATCCCAGCATGGCCTCCAACAAGAAGCATATCCCAGCATGGCCTCCAACAAGAAGCATATCCCAGCATGGCCTCCAACAAGAAGCATATCCCAGCATGGCCTCCAACAAGAAGCATATCCCAGCATGGCCTCCAACAAGAAGCATATCCCAGCATGGCCTCCAACAAGAAGCATATCCCAGCATGGCCTCCAACAAGAAGCATATCCCAGCATGGCCTCCAACAAGAAGCATATCCCAGCATGGCCTCCAACAAGAAGCATATCCCAGCATGGCCTCCAACAAGAAGCATATCCCAGCATGGCCTCCAACAAGAAGCATATCCCAGCATGCCCTCCAACAAGAAGCATATCCCAGCATGCCCTCCAACAAGAAGCATATCCCAGTCTGTGCTGCGCACATAGATGGGGAGACTTGGTGGCACCTAGCAGAGTAACCAGCTCCACAGATGCTGAAATCTGGGTACATTGCACTGGCAGATAGAGGGATCTATCTGTTGGTTGAATCTGGTGGCCACCTGCCAGTGTATGGGCACCTTAACTGTCCCTCAGAGGAGCTGACACTCTAATCCCTACTTTAGCCCTATTTATATATAGTAGTGTCCCTATCACAGTCCAAAGCCAATTTTAAAATGATCCAATTAATCTATCAGCAATTCTATGTGTAGTTTTGAGGAGACCCGCTGCCCAATTATGCCATTTAGGGGACATATAATATGGATTGGTTATGCATTTGTAACTGAATGACTTAATACTATTTTATTATGTATTTATTTATTGTATTTATAAAGTGCCAACATATTATGCAGCGCTGGACATTAGTTAAGGTTACAGACAATATTTAGGGGTGATATACAGCAACAAAACAATACAGGAATACAAGAAAACCAGATCATGCAGCACAGTATGAGTACAAGGTAATGCTTAGTCACTGGATAGGAGCATGGAGATTAGGCAAGTCGAGTTCACTCAGGAGTTCATAGGATGGGTGTAGGTAATGGAGGTGCATGAACAGGTAGGAGACATAAGGAGGAGGACCCTGTCCGAAGGCTTACAGTCTACACCTCAGTCTTATAGACTTTAGGCTTGATTCACAAAGCGGTGCTAACAGTTACCACTCTGGTGAAAAGCCCCTTATCACGCCTAAACTCAGGTGTGATAAGTTTAGGCACCAACTGGGTTAGCACCGCAGTGCACAGCTGATCAAAAGTTTTGCGCTAGCAAAGTCTGGTGCACTTCGCATAGAGTTTAATGGCGCTGCTTTGCACGCTATCTAAATTTATCACGCCTAAACTTATCGGCTTTTCACCAGCGTGGTGCAATGGTTATCACAACTAACGGTTTTTACTGGGTTAGCACCGCTTTGTGAATCGAGCCCTTTGTCACCTTACACCGTACAGAAAAACCTCAAACTGTTCTGATGTTCCCAGGTATGAAAATAAAACCTCCCCAAAACAGGAGACACACATAGGCTCTCTATCCTCTTCCCATTCACATCCAACCTAATGTTATTCTATCAGAAGTGGGCCATTCCTCCTACTTACTGCCTGTGAATCAAGAGTAAAGGAGGCATCCCGAGAATCTGTGCCCACGCAGAGGGGCATAACTACAGGGAAGCAGCCCTTGTGACTGCAAGTGGCACAGAGCCGTAAGGGGGCCCCAACTACTTCTTCCCTCCTCTTAAAAAAAAAAGGGACCCATCCTTCAGATCAGGTGGTTTTTTGGCTACACTTTTTATGGGTGTGAAGATTATGATGTCTACACTTGTTTTATAATCCTTGGGCCCCCGTGATTTATAGTTATACCCCTGCGCTCACCCCTAATGTGGATCTACAGTCACCTTGACGATAATTATAAGAACTTTAGGTTTCACATTTTGCTTCCTACATACCATAAGTGCCGAAGATGTAGCTGAGCACAGCTTGCAGCTCCTTATTCTTGGTGAACTCGCTGACGACCTCAGTGACGTTGCGAGAGGAGTAGCGGAAGAATGGGGAGAAGAGGCTCACCAGGCCAGTCTTGCACAGGAATCGGGCAATGGGCAGAGGCAAAAACTTCAGGACGGCCATGTGCTGGATATTGCCTGCGACTTTCTGCAATGAGAAGACTTCATTATTCCTATCTATGCTGCGCTGTAGCTTGTGAGAGAACACAGGGGCTGATGGACAGAGACACAAATGTGTGAATCAGTTACCCAGAAAGGCAAGTTGGAATTGCGGTGTCATCTCACAGAATGCATTGGGAAGGTCACTCTGGGCAACCGCTCTACTGTCGCATTGTATATCAGCACCAGTATGCAGCAGGGATGGAACAGACAACTGGGCTTACCTGTAGCATGCTCCCACGTAGTAATAGTCAAATGTAGCAAAAGGAGAGATGGTGAGGTAACGCTACTTAAACGTCCTTTATTGAGGCTGGGCTGACATAGTCGTTTACTGGAGTGGGGGTGAAAAGCCTGACAGCTGTTTCACAAGGATTAACCTTGCTTCTTCAGAGGAAAAACATGTATATGTAGGTTAATCTTTGCGAAACATGCTGTCAAGCTTTACCAGGGCTGTGGAGTTGGAGCAATTTTGGGTACCTGGAGTCGGAATCGGAGCAATTTTGGGTACCTGGAGGTGGAGTCGGAGTGTCGGTGGTTTCATAAACTAAGAAGTCTGATGATTTTTGTACCGACTCCACAGCCCTGGGTTTTATACCCCACTGCTGTAAACCACTATGTCAACCCACCCACAATAATGGGCTTTTGAGTATCGGTGCCCCACCATCTGTTTTTGCTACATTTTCATGGATTTCATATCTATAATCATTATGCATTCTGATGAGACTGTACTTCACCGAATACATCAAGCAATATTAAGTGTTCCTCTCTGGGTAAAAAAGTGCTTCTCTGGTATACTCACCTTGGAAGGGTGAAGCGTCTGGATCCTCTACAGGACTGTTCCAGCGCTGTAACCCCCAAAAAACGCTTGTTGACAGCTGGCCCATGATCAGTAGCACAGACCAGCTTGGGCTAGGCTTTTTCCGCTGAAGCCTGAGCAGGTCTGTGCTGCTGCGCAGGCGTAGTGCGGTTGTGCTTAGGGGTCTTATCGCTGGATCAGCCTGGTTAAGGAGGACAGAGGAAGTTTATGTAGGAGCCACAGGCTTCCACCTTTCAAAGGTAAATATCCACAAAAGGCTGTAAGGCCCAGTGCACACCAAAACCGCTAGCAGATCTGCAATACGCTAGCGGTTTTGGGAGCTGATTTCAGAGCGATTCTAGGTATGTTTAGAGAGGTTTTCTAAACTTACCTAGCGGTTTTGGGTGCATTTTTGTGTAGCAGATTACACATATTGTTACAGTAAAAGCTGTTACTGAACAGCTTCTGTAACAAAAACGCCTGGAAAACCGCTCTGAAGTAGCGTTTTTTCAGAGCGGTTTGCCTTTTTCCTATACTTTACATTGAGGACGAAACGCTTCCGAAATCTGCCCCTGCTGCGCGTTTGCGGCTTGGCAAAAACCTCAAACCGCCGGTGTGCACCATCCCATTGCAATACATTAGCCAAGCGTTTTTCCAGGCGGATGCGGCCGGCGGATCGCTCCAAAAACCGCTCGGGGTGCACTAGGCCTAAGTCAATAAAACACCATACACATGTTAGATATCCCTCAGCTGAGCTGATCACTTAGCCTGCAGTTTAGGGTTTAGTGCATGGTTTGCATCTGTTTTAAATACAAGGGGCCATATGCACTTCCCTTTTTCTCCTAAGGGCTCGTTTCCACCATAGCGAATCCGCATGCGGTGCCGACATGCGAATTCGCTTGGTACATTGAAGTGGCCGGGGCTGTTTCCATATGTGCGGCGTGCGGGAGCGATTTGGCGACGGGACCCACAGAATTCGCCTGCGTCGGGAATCCATGCGAATCGCCGCTAATGTATTTAATAGGAAAAATGCATGCGTTTTTTACATGCGTTTTTACCCGCGATTCTTTTTCAATGTTATTTTGCCCTGGCAGAGTCATGGTTAATTTTGCATGGCACCCTGCCATGCGAAATCGCACACGAAATCGCGGGTAAAAACGCATGCGGAAACGCATCCGCATGCGTTTTTACAAGCGTCGGGATGCCGGCAACAGTGGAAACGGGCCCTGAGTTTTCTCCTAGGTGATATTTTCACAACTTGTCATAGAATGCATTTTAAGCAAACAGCAAGCCATAAAATACTCAAAATACATTTGATAGTACTTTTTCAAAAATGTTTAGCTACTTTTTCAATTGTAAGATGCTGAAAAGTTTGTTTAATGAAACAATGAAATTGATCTCCTAGGAGATAACTCAGGTGAAAAAGTTAATTGCATATGGGCCAAGGTGTGTAACAAGCCTCTAGGGGGCTCTGCACGCCTCCATTGGTAGTCATTGTAGAGGCGGCCATATTAGATGCGCTGCAAATTTCTCCCTGCCCCCCCCCACCTCAAACAAAAGGTGCACATATTTGCATAACATTAACCTCCCTGGCGGTAAGCCCGTGCTGAGCACGGCCTATGCCGCGCAGGGGGATTTCTCAGGCCCTGCTGGGCCGATTTTGATAATTTTTTTTTTGCAGCACGCAGCTAGCACTTTGCTAGCTGCGTGTGCCCTCTGATCGCCGCCGCTCCACACCGATTACGCGGCGCTCCCCGCGCCGTGAGCCCCCCCCCCCCAGACCCGGTGTGCTGCCTGGCCAATCAGTGCCAGGCAGCGCTGAGGGGTAGATCGGGTCTCCCAATGACGTCACGACGTCGGTGACGTCATGCCGCCCGTCGCCATGGCGACGGGGGAAGCCCTCCAGGAGATCCCGTTCTTTGAACGGGATCTCCTGATCTCCGATCGCTGGAGGCGATCGGAGGGGCTGGGGGGATGCCGCTGAGCAGCGGCTATCATGTAGCGAGACTTTGTCTCGCTACATGAAAAAATAAAAAAATAAAATAAAAAAAGACTTTGCTGCCCCCTGGCGGATTTTTTATAAACCGCCAGGAGGGTTAAGGACCCGTTTCCACTTGTGCGGTGCGAATCGCCGCGGTAAAAATTTGCATGCGGATTTGCATGCGGGTGTATGCAAATTTTCGTGCGAATTCGCATGAAAATTTGCATCAATGATGCTGTATGCGAATTTAACCATGGCAGTGCCGGTGTGCATTTCCATGCGAATTTGCATGAAAATTTGCATACCAAAGCCGTAGGCGATTTCCCTATTAAATTCATTAGCGGCGATTCGCATGCATTCCACACGCAGGCGAATTCTGAGGGCTCTGCCGTGCAGAAAAATCCTGCACAGAAAAACGTTCAGGAAAACTGACAAGTGGAAACAGGCCCATCCACTTGCATTGGCTGTACGAATCTGCATGCAGGAAACGCATGCAGATTCGCAATAGTGGAAATGGGCCCTCACTTAATATTTGCTTCAACTCTAAATTATTAGCATCTCACTGTCTGTATAGGTTACCTATGGCTTCCAAATAATTGGCTCAAAATTGGTTAATTAACCAGCAGCTACCTTGCCTTGAGGATCCTTCCACACTGCATGCTATTTGAACCAATTTTGGAAGAGCATGCATTTTCACGATCACAAGGATACCCTGATTAACATAGCAATCACAGTCACCTGTAGAAAGAGAAATGCGGTGCTATGCGTTTTGCTTCGTGTTCTCCCATTTGGGAAAATAAAAAAAAATATTTCAGCAGCTTTTTTTCCCACTCATCAGGCAATGTATCGCGTCTGTTGATCACATTTGCTATCGCAGGGAAACTTTGCATTGGCTTAATGGCGATTCAGAAACTTCCGGCACAACGCGGCACACAGTAAGTGTACTAGGCGCCATTGCATCACCCTGTGGTAAAACAGGGTAATGCAACGCACACTTGCGTGGAGTTAAAGGGAAAACATTTTCCCTTAACAATAGCGGAATTTCCGGCTGTAGAAGACCGCTGATCCATTAAATTTGGTAATTTACATTTCATCAGGGCATGACTGCTCTCAAAAGATATCAGTCACTGACATCATTATCCTCAGTGCAGCTGCTGTACCTTGAACAGTCAAGGCTCGCTCTAAGCAGAGGAAGCCATGCCCACTACAGTCCATTGACATGAGTCAGAGAAGACACAAGCTGCATACACACGTACAACAGTTAGGGGCCACCTTGGACAAGAATCTAGGATATGTACAGGGCCCCCTGGCATTGAGGGCATTGTTCTTTCCCGGTCCTCACCCAATCCATTTTACTCCACTCCTTCAACCCCCTTTCCTCCTCCATTGCAACAGAATGCATCACTAGCCTGTAGACTGGCGGCATATCTATATGGAACTTGGCCTGAACTGCCATGACATTCATCATATGTGTGTACCCAAATGCCCAAAATAACACAGAGATGGCTGATTCAGGAACACAACAACACTACTACAGGACAGAGTACGGTATTTCTAAAACTTCAACATACAATTAAATCAGATATTTGACTTTTGTGGATTACCTTTAACCCCTTTGCCAATCCAATTATGTCGGCAAGGGGGCGGCGCAGCACTTTTTTTAAATTCATGTAGCTAGCCTAGCGCTAGCTACATGATAGCCGCTGACAATCGGCATCCCCCTACCTCCTTTGATCGCCACCGGCGATCTTTGCAAGCACATGGCGACGGGGCAGGATGACGTCACCGACGTCATGGACGTCAGAGGGAATCCCGATCCACCCCTCAGCGCTGCCTGGCACTGATTGGCCAGGCTGCTCAAGGGGTCTGGAGGGGGGGGGGGCGGCGCGGCGGGTAGCGGCGAATCGGCGGCGATCAGGATATGCACTCAGCTAGCAAAGTGCTAGCTGCGTGCAATAAAAGAAAAAAAAAATTGTGAAAAATCGGCCCAGCGGGGCCTGAGAAATCCTCCTGCGCAGGTTATCCCGAGCTGAGCTCGGGATAACCGGCAAGGAGGTTAAGGGATATGATCAAACTCCAGTCACATCTTGTTTGCCATAACCACGGTACTAAAGCATGTGGCTTACTAAAACCCATGAGGCGCCATGATAAAACTTGGATGGGATCCCCAGCCTTAGGCACACTTGTGCACAGGGCCAATTCTAGACTTTTTGCTGCCTGAGGTAAACGTGAGAAAACTGTCAGGACCTAAGTCATGACATCACACTGTGGGAGGGGTTTCACCACAATATCAACCATACTACCCCCCCCCCCCCCCGATGGTCTATTCGAGAAAAGGTAAAGATTTCTCATGAGAAAGGGGGTATCACCCACTGATTGGAATGAAGTTCAAACCTTACAGTTCCTCTTTAGTACAAGTCAATGACATGAGAGGGTGTTTGGGAGCCCTTACAACAATGAGAATGCTGAGTCACAAAGCATTAGTGACATATATGAGGTCAGAGCATGTTTCCAGTCACACGAGATTCTTCACATACTCACCGTAACCAGCTTCATGAAACCTTCAATGGCTCTTTCCTCTCCGGGGAACGCCTTCTTCAGCTCATCGGTGTATTCCTGTGTGCCAACACGCATATTATAGCGGCGGCCGTTTGAGGTTTTCCCAATCACTAACACATCATAGGGGTCATCCATGAGTGACCACTGCAGCTGCCCGTCCGTCAGCTGATCTATCATGATCCGGGATGGGGAGCGATCGTTCAGCTGACCGATGTAATGGATTCCTGAGGGAGAAGACAATGTCAAAACTACGGCTCATGCATATGTAATAAGGCGGCCACCAAATTTGCTTCACGATCGTTTACCAATGATCGGAAATGATTAATTGTGAACATTAATGAAAAAAAAAAAATAAAAAAAAAAAAAAAAAATCTCCTAACCAATCAGAATAATTAAATCGATCTGATTTTTGGATCAATCCTGTTAATCTGATTGGTTAGGAAATTGTTGCCCATTAGTAGTCCCAAGCAATAATTTCCGATCGTTCATTCGAAGAATCGTTCATAAGCAATCATTCAGAAAATTATATCATTAGTGGCCACCTATATGAAGATTTTATATTTATTAATTGAAAACAATAATCCTACAATCAACACCAGTTACCTGGGGCTGATTCACATTGCGACGCAAAATCAGCAGATGCATACACAGTGCAGTTTCTATCCGCTGTGATTGCGTTGCCACCAGTCTGCCTTACCGGCCACTGTGGTCCCAAAACTGATCGGAGACCAGAAGTAGTATCGGGGCTTCTGCTGCATTGTAAACAAACTCAAAGTGACTGTTACCTAGCAACCCAGGTCCACCATGAACCAATGAGAGTTTCCCTATTGCAGCAGCATTCCCATTGGTCTTTTGCATGCACACACACTAGATTCTTGCCTAAAGTGGTAATTAACGCCCAGCATGTGTACGTAGCTCAACTCCCTTCTGTCTAGAGCAGGGGTGTCAAACTCAAATACAATTTCTGTTAAAATTGAACACTGGGACCAAATTGCGGCCAACCTCAATGTCTAGTGGCCACCTTCCTCCCATATAAAGTTCCCTGGTGTCTAGTGGCCCTCCTCTATACAGTTCCCAGGTGTCTAATGCCTCCTCCCCCATACAGTTCCCTAGTGTCTAGTGACCCCCTTTCTCCCCCATACAGTTCCCTGGTGTCTAGTGGCCCCCTTTCTCCCCCATACAGTTCCCTGGTGTCTAGTGGCCCCCCTTCACCCCCATACAGTTCCCTGTTGTCTAGTGACCCTCCTCTATACAGTTCCCTGGTGTCCAATAACAGTTCCCTGGTGCCAAGCACACCTATCCGGCATCAGGCAATCCCCGCCTGTAGGAGATATAGGAAACTGTGCTGTACTTGACCTCATCTGTCACGCTATGCATAGCTAAATATATTGTAACCTTTGTTGCTGTGAGTTATTTGTGAGGGATGACAAGCTGTTACAGTAGCAGTACTGCTGGGATAGTGCTGAGTCATGTTACCTTTGCACTGGATACCTTTGGCACACTAATTGCTACACTTGATACATAATAATACAGCACAGAATCCTCCCACCTCTATGGCCAGAGATGCAGAATGTGCCGTTTTCGCTTCATGGGACTTTGATGTTGCCTTCAGTAAATTCACCACAGAACACAGTGGGCTCGATTCACAAAGCGGTGCTAACCCAGTTAGAGACTTTAGGCATGATAACCATTGCACCACGCTGGTGAAAAGCTAGTTTAGGCGTGATAAGTTTAGGCGTGATAAGTTTAGGCGTGATAAGTTTAGGCGTGATAAGTTTAGATCGCACGCAAAGTCCTGCACGCAAAGCAGCGCCATTAACCACTTGAGGACCGTGGGCTTTACCCCCCCCCCCCCCCCCCTTAAAGAGAACCTGTACTGAGTAAAAATATTTAAAATAAACACATGAGGTAACTTCAAATGAACATTACATAGTTACCTTGCCATCAGTTCCTCTCAGAAGCTCACCATTTTCTTCTGACAATAATCCCATCCAGTTCTGACAATATTTTGTCAGATCTGAAATATATCAGTTGCTGTCAGTAAAATATCAGTTGCTGTCAGTTATAGCTGAGAGGAAAACGGATGTACCAGGTAATGTCCATGTTTCCCTATGGCTCAAGTGGGCGATGTTACAGTTTAACTGTGTGCTGACCAGAAAGCTGTTATGGGTAATGGCTATTTTCAAAATGGAGGACGGAAAATTCCCTTGATCATAGTGAACAAATAGGACGCGGGACAGGAGAAAGACACTGAGGAGTAGACTACATGGAAGGTAAGTATGACTTGTGTATGCTTATTTTGACTTTTATTTTCAGTACAGGTTTTCTTTAAGGACCAGGCACTTTTTTTCCCATTCAGACCACTGCAGCTTTCACGGTTTATTGCTCGCTCATACAACCTACCACCTAAATGTGTTTTGGCTCCTTTTCTTGTCACTAATAAAGCTTTCTTTTGGTGCTATTTGATTGCTGCTGCGATTTTTACTTTTTATTATATTCATCAAAAAAGACATGAATTTTGTAAAAAAAATTATTTTTTTAACTTTCTGTGCTGGCATTTTTCAAATGAAGTAAAATTTCTGTATACATGCAGCACGAAAAATGTGGACAAACATGTTTTTTAATTTAAAAAAACCCATTCAGCCTATATTTATTGGTTTGGGTAAAAGTTATAGCGTTTACAAACTATGGTGCAAAAGGTGAATTTTCCCATTTTCCAGCATCTCTGACTTTTCTGACCACCTGACATGTTTCATGAGGGGCTAAAATTCCAGGATAGTATAAACACCCCCATTTTGGAAAGAAGACATCCCAAAGTATTCACTGAGAGGCATAGTGAGTTCATAGAAGATATTATTTTTTGTCACAAGTAAGCGGAAAATGACACTGTGACAAAAAAAAAAAAAAAAAGTTTCCATTTCTTCTAACTTGCGACAAAAAAAAAAAAAAAAAAAAAATGAAATCTGCCACGGACTCACCATGCCCCTCTCTGAATACCTTGAAGTGTCTACTTTCCAAAATGGGGTCATTTGTGGGGTGTGTTTACTGTCCTGACATTTTGGGGGGTGCTAAATTGTAAGCACCCCTGTAAAGCCTAAAGGTGCTCATTGGACTTTGGGCCCCTTAGCGCAGTTAGGCTGCAAAAAAGTGCCACACATGTGGTATTGCCGTACACAGGAGAAGTAGTATAAATGTGTTTTGGGGTGTATTTTTACACATACCCATGCTGGGTGGGAGAAATATCTCTGTAAATGACAATTGATTGATTTTTTTTTTTTTATTTATTTACTTATTTTTTTTTTTACACACACAATTGTCCATTTACAGAGATATTTCTCCCACCCAGCATGGGTATGTGTAAAAATACACCCCAAAACACATTAAACTACTTCTCCTGAGTACGGCGGTACCACATGTGTGACACTTTTTTGCAGCCTAGGTGCGCTAAGGGGACCAACGTCCTATTCACAGGTCATTTTGAGGCATTTGTTTTCTAGACTACTCTTCACGGTTTAGGGCCCCTAAAATGCCAGGGCAGTATAGGAACCCCACAAGTGACCCCATTTTAGAAAGAAGACACCCCAAGGTATTCCGTTAGGTGTATGGGGAGTTCATAGAAGATTTTATTTTTTTGTCACAAGTTAGTGAAAAATGACACTTTGTGAAAAAAAAAAAAAAACAATAAAAAAATCAATTTCCGCTAACTTTTGACGAAAAATAAAATCTTCTATGAACTCGTCATACACCTAACAGAATACCTTGGGGTGTCTTTTTTTCTAAAATGGGGTCACTTGTGGGGTTCCTATACCGCCCTGGCATTTTACGGGTCCAAAACTGTGAGTAGTCTGGAAACCGAATGTCTCAAAATGACTGTTCAGGGGTATAAGCATCTGCAAATTTTGATGACAGGTGGTCTATGAGGGGGCAAATTTTGTGGAACCGGTCATAAGCAGGATGGCCTTTTAGATGACAGGTTGTATTGGGCCTGATCTGATGGATAGGAGTGCTAGGGGGTGACAGGAGGTGATTGATGGGTGTCTCAGGGGGTGGTTAGAGGGGAAAATAGATGCAATCAATGCACTGGGGAGGTGATCGGAAGGGGGTCTGAGGGGGATCTGAGGGTTTGGCCGAGTGATCAGGAGCCCACACGGGGCAAATTAGGGCCTGATCTGATGGGTAGGTGTGCTAGGGGGTGACAGGAGGTGATTGATGGGTGTCTCAAGGTGTGATTAGAGGGGGGAATAGATGCAAGCAATGCACTGGCGAGGTGATCAGGGCTGGGGTCTGAGGGCGTTCAGAGGGTGTGGGTGGGTGATTGAGTGCCCTAGGGGCTGATAGGGGTCTAATCTGATAGGTAGCAGTGACAGGGGGTGATTGATGGGTAATTAGTGGGTGTTTAGGGTAGAGA
The DNA here is from genome assembly GCF_040937935.1 of Hyperolius riggenbachi. Classification (NCBI taxonomy): domain Eukaryota; kingdom Metazoa; phylum Chordata; class Amphibia; order Anura; family Hyperoliidae; genus Hyperolius; species Hyperolius riggenbachi. Next base: position 108,364,718 of record NC_090648.1, on the reverse strand, counting down.
ACAGATGTAAACACTGCACTTGGGAAGTGATCGGACGTCGGATCTGCAGGCGATCTATTGGTGTGGGTGGGTGATCAGATTGCCCGCAAGGGGCAGGTTAGGGGCTGATTGATGGGTGGCAGTGACAGGGGGTGATTGATGGGTGGCAGTGACAGGTGATCAGTGGGTTATTACAGGGAAGAACAGATGTAAATATTGCACTGGCGAATTGATAAGGGGGGGTCTGATGGCAATCTGAGCGTGTAGGCGGGTGATTGGGTGCCCGCAAGGGGCAGATTAGGGTCTGATCTGATGGGTAACAGTGACAGGCGGTGATTGACAGGTGATCAGGGGGATAGATGCATACAGTACACAGGGGGGGGGGGAGAATCTGAGGGGGGGGGGTGATCAGGAGGGAGCAGGGGCAGTTTAGGGAATTAAAAAAAAAAAATAGCGTTGACAGATAGTGACAGGGAGTGATTGATGGGTGATTAGGGGGGTGATTGGGTGCAAACAGTGGTCTGGGGGGGTGGGGAGGAGAAATCAGTGTGCTTGGGTGCAGACTAGGGTGGCTGCAGCCAGCCCTGGTGGTCCCTCGGACACTGGGACCACCAGGGCAGGAGGCAGCCTGTATTATACACTTTGTATGCGACAATCCGGGTGCTAGTAACCCGCCGGCGCTTCCGAACGGCCGGCGGGTTACAGCGCGAGGGGGGCGGAGCCAGTCCCCGGAGGATCGCGTCACGGATGACGCGATCACTCCGCCCATGCCCCTACAAGGACCGCCGCCTCTGGGCATGAGCTGGTCCTTGCGGGATCAACTTTCCGGTCGCCCCTGTGCAGTGGGCGGACGTTAAGTGGTTAAACTTTATGCGAAGTGCACCAGACTTTGCTAGCACAAAACTTTTGATCAGCTGTGCACTGCGGTGCTAACCCAGTTGACGCTTAAACTTATCACACCTAAACTTATCATGCCTAAAAACTGAGTTTAGGCATGATAAAGGGCTTTTCACCAGCGTGCTAACTGTTAGCACCGCTTTGTGAATCAGGCCCAGTAGGATATCATTGTGATTTTTACATTGCAATTCTCTGAGTTTTGTCTGTGATTGCATTTGTGATCTTCTCTGGATTCTAGGAGCACAAGCCATAAAAAAAGCAGTAGAGATAACATTTGCAATCAGGTAAAACTTAATTCCAATCGGATCAAACTAGTTACATATGTCCCTGTGTTTTGCGATTCACGACTGTTCAGAGACGGAAACCACAGCACATTGCAAGTAGTGTTAAACAACGCTTAAGGGCCCTTTCACACTACGGCCTAGTGCACACCAGAGCGGTTCTGCTGCGGTTTAAGATCCGCTTGCGGGTGTGGATCCGCTAGGGTAATGTATTTCAATGGGCTGGTGCACACCAGAGCGGGAGGCATTTTGCAGAAACGCATACTCCCGGGCTGCTGCAGATTTTGGATTGCGGATGCGTTTCTGCCTCAATGTTAAGTAAAGGAAAAACGCAAACCGCTCTGAAAAACGGCACTTCAGAGCGGTTTGCCAGGCGTTTTTTGTTACAGTAGCTGTTCAGTAACAGCTTTACTGTAACAATACATGAAATCTACTACACCAAAAATGCTTCACAAAACCGCAAAATGCTAGCTGAAACGCTGCAGAAAAAGAAGAAAAAGCGTTTCAAAATCTGCTAGCATTTTGCGGATCTGCTAGCGGTTTTTGGTGTGCACCAGGCCTAAGGGCCCACTGTGAAAAATCTTCAGTTTGTCAGCCTTGTTTGAGCTCCTTCCATCAGGTAAACATTTTAGATCAATCCGCATACAAACTTAGGCCTGGTGCACACCAAAAACCGCTAGCAGATCCGCAAAATGCTAGCAGATTTTGAAACGCTTTTTCTTATTTTTCTGTAGCGTTTCACCTAGCATTTTGCGGTTTTGTGAAGCATTTTTGGTGTAGTAGATTTCATGTATTGTTACAGTAAAGCTGTTACTGAACAGCTACTGTAACAAAAAACGCCTGGCAAACCGCTCTGAAGTGCCGTTTTTCAGAGCGGTTTGCGTTTTTCCTTTACTTAACATTGAGGCAGAAACGCATCCACAATCCAAAATCTGCAGCAGCCCGGGAGTATGCGTTTCTGCAAAACGCCTCCCGCTCTGGTGTGCACCAGCCCATTGAAATACATTACCCTAGCGGATCCGCACCCGCAAGCGGATCGCAAACCGCAGCAGAACCACTCTGGTATGCACTAGGCCAAACAGACTGAAAAACAGATTTTTCCCGTCCACCATAAACTTGATGAACTCTGAATCCTCTCTGAAATAATTAAAACTGTGTACAAATTGTTTAAATATCTGTAAGGCCCAGTGCACACCAAAAACCTCTAGCAGATCTGCAAAATGCTAGAGGGTTTTGAAGCAGATTTCAGAGCGATTCTAGGCATGTTTGGAGAGGTTTTCTAAACATGCCTGGCGTTTTTTGGAGAACCGCTACACAATGTAGCGAGTGGCAGTGTTCTCACTGCCGCAGTTGCGGTTAGCGATAACCGCAACCGCGCTACATGCAGCGATTTGCGATCATGATTAGCGTGCATAGCACGCTAATCGCGATCGCTCCAAAACCGCAGCAGTGTCCAGTGATTTTTCCGCGCTAGTCGCTGGGGAAAACCACTACCGCAAAACGCCGGCGGTAATCGCCGGCGTTCTGCGATTTTAAGTGTGAAAGGGCCCTTAACATTGAGGCAGAAACGCCTCAGAAATCTCAAAAATGCTGCAGCCCCCGAGTTTGTGTTTGTGGAAAAAAACGAACCGCTCTGGTGTGCACCAGCCCATTCACTTTCAATAGCCAAGCGGTTTTCCCCCTGCAAGCATTTTAAAAAATTCTTCAGAACCGCTCTAATGTGCACCAGCCCTAATACCTGGCATACTAATTTCTTCTATTTCTACCTTTGTTACTATCACTATATTATCTATATGCACCGTGGGGTTGTCATGAAAAGTAATTTCCTTGTGTCACACAAGGACAATAAAGTGCTTGAATCTTGAATCTATAGCATGACAGAGGCCATAGGAAACCATGGACACTGCACTGCACATTAGTTGTCATTTCAGTTACAACAGACAGCAACTGATATAGTGTAAGAGCCCGTTTCCACTTGCAAAGTGATGCGGCCAGCTAGCTGCATCGCACCACTTCCGCATCTCCTGATGCGTGGATGCGGCTGTGCAAGAATCCGCAGCATGCTGCAGATTCTCGGATCGCTCCCATAACCAGCACATAATGGAAATGTTCTATCGCCATGCACTGCTTACAGTTTGGCTCTATGTAGCCGGAGTGCACCCGCGTACAGTGGAAACGGGCCCTAAAAGGACCCTCCCGCTTAGTTCACACATAAAAAGGTGTCCAGCCCTGTCATGTCCGTTTTTGACAGTTGGCATCAGTTTTGCATGGCTGTATTCACACATTGATCTGTACATTTCCGGTCCAGCTTAGTCCTGACAGTTTTCTATGTGTTTCTATGGCTGTGTTCACACATAAAAGGTTTACACTTCCGATGCAAAACTGACAGAAAAGGAAATGTACAGAGTTATGTGTGACCCAACTAGGGATGATCGGAAAGTACAATTTCCGTTCCGCCGGAATTGCGGAATTCCGCCAGCACAACATTCCGTAGCTGCT